>NC_091572.1:7049978-7069978 GCF_042767895.1 Penaeus vannamei
ACACATATATATATAGTGTGAGCGTGTGTATATATATACAAATTATTTTATAATGAATAAAATCATCATAGAAAATACAAGCAAAGATAAACTTACAAGTGTAAAATTACATTTGGTGAAGGTCTCCAAACGCTATCATTTCTGTGCTCCTGAAGTATCTGTTCTGTTTATAATCATGGAACGTTTCTACAAAATACATTTCTTTGTGGTGATGAAACCAACGAAATGCGGAAAGCAATATTCGGATTTTGGCGTGAAAACAGTTGTATGTTGTTCCGTATGCTCGATATATTTCCAAAAGCCGGATTCACAAGACCGATAAATGTGAATTTTCGGATATGAGAGGAAGAAAGAGAGAGAAGATGGGGTTGGGAAGTAGAGAGAAGAGGGAATTAAGAGAGAAAGAACGAGAGAGAGAGAGAGGCCGAGCGATAGAGAGACGGACACAGAAAGAAATGGCAAAAAAGAAAGAATGCGACTGCGTATGTTAGAATCCTCCTCTGATTGGAGACCTCAGATATGTGCAGCCTTTACATCCCGTCGTAAACACTTCGAGCCAAGTGAAATGGACGCAGCATCGTAACGTACAGGAGACCAACGCAAATGCCTTCAGCGATCGGTATGGTGTTACAACGCTGCGCTATGGACAGTGCGTAGGGAAATACGATGACTTGGGTGAAAAAAAAAAAAAAAAAACAGGGAAACCATTTTTTTTTTTTTTTTTTTTTTTTGCTTCTGGGTATATGCATCGTATTTTCATCTATGTTTTCATATTGATTGTCACGTTATCAACAGTATTTGGGATGTATTCCAACAGTCGTCTTTATTCTAACTTGGCTTCTGGAGTCCGTGTGTGTGTGTGTGTGTGTGTGTGTGTGTGTGTGTGTGTGTGTGTGTGTGTGTGTGTGTGTGTGTGTGTGTGTGTGTGTGTGTGTGTGTGTCTCTCTCTCTCTCTCTCTCTCTCTCTCTCTCTCTCTCTCTCTCTCTATATATATATATATATATATATATATATATATATATATATATATATATATATATACACAGGATGTATATATGTCATATTTTCTTCCCAATAATTGTTTTATATATTTTGTCACCAGCGTTTAGGATATATTCCATGAATCATATGGAAATCCCGAGAAAATGGAATACATAATAGATAACACTCTGCTTACGTTTGTGCACTATTTATTTATGTCTGAATTAGTTAAACACCTAAACCTCTGTGTTTTTGCTGAACGTAATTCCATTTTCCTGTCGAGGCCATGACTGTGCGCGACTGTTTGTGTGAGTTTGCTTAATCATATATAGTAGCTGTCTTTTAGGTACATCTGTTTATACAGCTATGTCATATTACTTTTCTGATGTATATCTACATGTGTTTACATTTGAGTGTGTGTGTATGTGTGTGTGTGTGTGTGTGTGTGTGTGTGTGTGTGTGTGTGTGTGTGTGTGTGTGTGTGTGTGTGTGTGTGTGTGTGTGTGTGTGTGTGTGTGTGTGTGCGTGTGTGTGGTATATACACATATAGCCGCATTGATCCCCGCGCCGCCCCCTCACCCGTGTCTGTCTCCCCCGCAGGACACTCCCGCCAAGGCCTGAAGTGCAGGATGTGCAAAATGAACGTCCACGCCGAGTGTCAGGACCAGGTGGGGAAGTGTCAGCCCAAGTCCCGCCTCCTGCGACGTCAGCGCTCGACCTCCGAGATCGAAAGCAAACAGATGGACGCCGGAGAGGAAGACAGTGAGTGTAGACGGTCTTGTGGTGTTTTGGGGGTCGCCACGCGGCCGCACGCGCGTGCACGCACTCGCTTCGGGAACGGGGCTGGGGTGATTCCGTCCCTTGCAGAGAGTGTGCGTGCAAAGCGCATTCAATTCCTGGTCTTGGAATCATAGCCTTCATTGAGATTTACCACATAACTCGTCAGTTCTTGGAATTATAAACACGTTCAGATTATACGAGTTATGGTTCAATTTCCTTTTCCTTTTTTTTTTACTCTTTTCATGCTACACATTACACATTCTTTGATCCGAACGATTAGTTCGACAGTACTATTCAACATGAAAATGTACTTTCCACATTTTGTTTGTTTTCATTTCTAATTGGCAATTACTTTTCGATTTCAGAATATGAAGATCCCATTTCAAAGGTCTGATTTTTTTCCTGTCTTACATTTTTTTAGTTATTTTTGGCTGTTTATGAGCTGCTGCCACTTACTGAAAAATTTGGTACATTTTGTTCCCGTGTCATGTCCTCCGTAGATTTGTCCAGGACTAGGAAAGGGTTAGCTAAGCTTGTCCTGCCTGGCGAGGCTGGCCAACCCGAGGCGGGCTCGATGTATGGCGTAAAGAGGCGAGTGTTTAGAGCGAGGAGCTGCCTCGCCGAGCGCCAGACGCCCCGCTGGCGAGTCGAGAGGAATGTTCTATGTTCAGGGCGCGAGGAGGCGAGCGAGGGGCGCTGGCTTCCCTCGCGCTGTGGGAGACCGTTTTCGGTATATAGTGTGGTAGTGTGATTGCCATGCAAGGCTGTATGTCAAGCAAAGCTGTATGTAATGCAAGGCTGTATGTCATGCAAATGCTGTATGTAATGCAAGGCTGTATGTCATGCAAGGCTCACTGTCATTTAAGGTCATTTATCATACAAGACTTTTGTTTCATCAGCAAAATTGAGCATCAGCAAGAAAAATGTTCGGGAATAAAAGATATGTATATCACAGGGATAAAAGTACTGTCGCTATGATACCTCACAACATGTTTTTGTCACGCCCCCTGTCAGAGGCTATAACTTTCATATCTTTATTTACATTTATTGAATTGATAATTTGTCCTCTTTCCCTTTAAATCTACATTTTTTAGGTTCTCATTGTTAATTATTTGTTTAGTTCTTACCACAAACACATTGGAAATATATTTGTGTTCATATTTCCCTGGTTATTGGGGCGAGTGGTGCCAACTCGTGATTTGCAGTGAAGATAAGTTCCTTCCTTGAGTGATCCGGAATAAGGACTCCGGCAAGGTAAAGTACAAACGAAAATATGAACAACAATATTCCTTAAATTACACCTTTTATTCAGCTTTTAAGACTTCACTTCGACTCAGCTCCCCGTCGATGAGTTGCCACCTGGCGAAATCCGCTGAGCACAGCTTGGCAAGCCTGGGTTTTATGCTTGCTCCGGTTTATTGATTGAAGCAACACCTGGACCACAATTCCTATCGACACGCAACCTGTTAGCCACATGACAGCCATGCAATTTGGCAATGGACCGCACTTTTTGCAGGTGGCAATCACGGGTGCCGCCTTGATCCCCTGTGCCTGTGGCGTTATCTTCTGGCAGCTTAGTCTTTAACCTTTGCGATAACGATGTGACTATGGTTCGGGGGTAAAGTTTATTGCGTTCTGGTGGCTCGGGAGATCTGCAGTTTATTTTTTTACACACTGTTTTAAATGGTACGACGCGGATACATTGCTTAATTAAACTTGATGGGTTCCTGGTTCGTTACAGAAAGAGGATACCACTAAGAGTTCCTTCTAGAGAATTCCTTAAATGGCCTCGTAATGGTACTCGGTAATATCTCTCGATACCTCTCTCTAGTGATGTTTCCGCGATGCACTCTTCTGTTATCAAGTTACATAATTGTATGAGGTTCTTTTCTGCTCTCAAGATCCTGGTTCATTATGGTTGCCGTGACTTCTACATGGTTATTTTCTTCCACGCTTCGCTTCTCGTCATCGGGTGGCAATCTGGTACACGACTGTAGTTATTATTCCCGGTTGCCGGCTCTGACTCAGCGAGACTAACTTCAAAGAGCTGTACAAAAAGGACATGGTAGCTTTGAGGTCTATTTTCCAGGAGTCAGGTGAGGGGATATAACGCTCATCCGCCTGCATCGCTCGCCTCACGATTTTTCAGCGTGAAATAACAGCGACGTACATAACTTATTTTGTCATGTATCGTTCCCTTAGCCCCTTCAGGTTTCCTCGCGTCACTCACGCGGCCACTTTTTCATCGCCTCCCGGCCATAAAATGCATTTTCCTTATTCCTATCGACCCTGACGCGTAAATGCTTACTGGTCGCCCCAGTCGCGGTCGTGGCTAAATGCGTGCATCAATCTCGTGGTAGCATTGCCTGTATTTAGAAACCTGAATCATACCAGCAGATTACTTGGTATCACTCACGTTATTACCATCGTTTACACGTCTTCTTGGTTCCCTTTACGGCTCCCGTGGGCTCGACGTCAGGCCTGCGGGCGAGAGATACTTACAGGGCAGCCCCGGTTACTTACAAGAGCCATCTGTAGCTTCCGTCGCAAAGTAGCGCCGAGCATTATTTTCACTTTCGTGCTTTAATTTGCCATTTGCCAGGAATAAACACGGCGGGTCGTGTATTTTCATTCCAGAATGATGAATGTAACTTGCGCTGCAGCCTCATTTCTTTTCCGGCCCCGAGTTAATGCACAGCTGGATCCCTTCCGCCATGCACTGCTCTCTGCGCCGCCCGACAGAGATGAGAAAGGAGACACTCAGAGGCCCACGCGCCGCCGTGCATGACATCCTCACCAGTCGAGGTCTCCGTTGCCCCGGGCGGCGCTCTGTGCATGACTCGGACTGCCAACTTTAAGCTGCTCCTGTGACCATATGCCGAGATGTTATCTTACACACGAGGCGGAACAGTTAGGTACACGCGCCTGTCGTCCTCGCTGGTGTCTGGCGCGTACATGTGTACCCTGACTGCTGGCTGAATATATCACACATATCGACTCGGTATCATAGACACGAGAACACAGCAGCGATAACGATAAGAATTAACACCATTCTGTATCAATTATTGTCCAGTAGCTACCATCGGAAATATCAGCCATTCATACATTACTTTTAAACAGTAATTTAAAGTTCTTAACAACCAATCATGGCAATAGGCAATTACACTCAGTAATCCC
This sequence comes from Penaeus vannamei, assembly GCF_042767895.1. Taxonomy (NCBI): domain Eukaryota; kingdom Metazoa; phylum Arthropoda; class Malacostraca; order Decapoda; family Penaeidae; genus Penaeus; species Penaeus vannamei. The sequence continues at coordinate 7,054,918 of NC_091572.1, forward strand.
ATCCAAAGCCAGGCACAATTGCGCCAATAGTCAGGTACAGCAGATGGTAATTACAGCCTTAAATATCTGCAGTGGCACTCATCACAAGAGCCAGTGACAAGGGCGGTACACGCGCCAACCACTCCTGCTAATGGTTGATAACAAGGTTTTCATTCCTTTGTTTCATGGTGGTGGCTCAATATGCTCGATGAGAGGGTTATTTCTTCACCTTTATTGTACTTTACGATTCTTTCTGTACGAGACTTTTATCAAATCAGATAACAAGACGACTGGAAAAATCCCAGGTATTCTTTTTACGAATAGCGATTGCGTAAGCTCTTATTACGGGTCCATGGGCGTGTGGAATGACAAATTGAATGGCATTTTCGAGATGATGTGTCGGACGGGGTTTCGCGCTGGTAATGAATGGAGGGGAATGGCCACTGATGCTAATCCAAGCTTCAATGCTTATGTGATATATGCAGCAGCCGCCCGCGCTTCAAGATTCACTCCAAACAATATGGTAAGGTTTCATGTATACATGCCAAACTACATCTAACATAACACAAACTGTCTTCAGATTTCATTCAGATCTTTCTCATCCTGACTTGGTTTATATGATAACGACTACTTCACACAGTCAGGAATGTGTATTTGTAAGAAACTGCCTCTTACAACGGTCAAGGTAGGCTTAACTGCCCAATACAGCCAGCAATGTCCAGTGGTAAATGTGCTCTGTGTTTAAGCTCCACTCTGGTGACTGTCTCGCCCGGCCCGGGTGGAGTGCGGGGACGTTCGCCTCACAAGACAAGGACTCCAAGGCACTGACTCTTCATAATTTCACTCTCCATTATTTACTCTTAAACAAGGTATTACGTTGCCCGGCAGCAGTTCTAAACTTTGGGGATCTCATTGTCCAAAACACAGCTCCAGCCAAGCCCGTAGGCACTCTGTTGAGACAGCCCCGCCGCCTGTGACCTCCGCGACACCACGTCTGTCCCACGGCACTGTCAGATGTAACACAGCTCCACCGTCTCTTACAGACGAGCCCACTATCAGCTTCAGCTCGCTTATCGCCAGCCAGCCTGCCCGCCGGGGCGCGGAACCTGCGTCCTCTAGTGCGGCCACGGAGATCCAAATAGGTATTTGCGGATCCTTGTTGGGCGAATGGAGGTGTCCTGCGTCCAAGACCCTTACACGTCTAACTTGTACTAGTTACGCGCACGTGTTGAGTCTAGTTTAGCAAACGAGAGGAAATTTCCCTAGTGTAGTTGTACAACTGTAGTAGATCTGACCAAGAGATATATTGTTCGTAACAGTTTTGTTGAATGAAGTGTCTTTTATGTGACCCAAATCTAATAGGTTTGTTATTTTTTCATTAGAAATCAAAGGATTGTTTCTCCCACACTCACGTAACAGCGGAACCTTCTAGAGGGTTTTAAAAGAGTTGACATTTTCGTAGTGGAAGACGCACCTTGAAATGCCGAAATAACGCACCAATGGGGGATAAATATGAGCGACCTCACTTTCAAACGTCGATGAGTTATAGGCTCAGACTGACACAAAAGAGAGAAGAGTTCAGAGTTAAGCATGAATATCCAGTACTCACACACCTGGTGTTTTTATTTCGGCATTTCCCACCCCAGTGTAGGTGTCACTCACAAGGAATCAAGAGCAAAAGCAACTGCTAAACTAGACTCGCAGGAGGAGAGAGGGAGCGATACCCCCACGAGCTGTCTTTCCCTCGCATGGCGCCCTCACCCTCACTCACCCACCTCGCCCTCTTACCTGTCTACCTCCTGTCTGAGGGAGATCCAGTCCGGGAACGAAGGAAGGAGAAGGGAGACGACCTGGGGGCTGATGCATGTCGACTCAAATTCCTTTTTGTTCTCTTTCCACACGTCCTGTATAGTTACTGCTCTTATTGTGTTGTCTGTCGTAGTGATGTGTATATAAAGGTTGTTGACGATATGGAGAACAGTTGCATGAACAGTGTTTCAGTCTCTTTTTTAAGGCAACAAAATACTTCTAATACTTCCATCACAAGAGCTGGTTTCTTCCCATTGGAATGGCAAAATAGTGTTTACTCATTTAATTTACTTGTTCTCTTTTATTTTCACTTGTCTCTTCTTAGCAGTGACACATTTCCAATGGGTAAATATCACTAGAAAGCCTTATTGTACTTAGTATACTTCTTGTTGTTATTTGTTGAAGCTCCGAAAATCGCCCGCTTGTACAGCACGACACAGTGCGGGTCAGGTGAGGCTTGCAGGTCGATGTTGTCGTAATGTAGCTGAGTATTGTTCTTGCTGCAGCCGGTAGAGCTGTTGTCCCGTGTCCGTGGCGGAGACGTTCTCATCTGTATTTGGAGAGATGAGAGAGTGAGCATTTTATTAAGTACATCATTGTACATACTCTTTTTTTATTTAGATGTCACACTTTCCATTTTCCTTCGCTGCACATCATTGTCACTGTAGCGAATTGATTCTTCTGTACATATTACATTTCCAAAAGTCATAATTTCCTTCCCTCTGGTTCATACTGAGTACAGGTTATACAGGAATGACCGGGTCAGAGTCATGAATACGTAAGTTCAATCCGTAAGTATATATGTATGGACACAGCGACAAAAGGCGTCGCTTTAGTGCCATACTCCTCGTTCTTCCTTGACAAAAAAAAATATTGTTTTATAAATTCTTGAGTAATTTTGAGTTCTCCATTAAACTGTTCTTTTCTTTACACAAGTCACCTACAGCTTTCCTTTTGTCAGACCCGCGCGTCCAGTCGTTGTTTGTTTGTCATGGCCATAGTGGTACGAGCCGGGCGTCGAGGAGCGGCTGCCGTGTGGGGAGTGTGCACTAACAGCATGCCACTGTTGTGTTGTTATAGACAAGACGGAGGAAGTGGACCTGATATACCAGGTGCTGAAACAGGCGGGTGACCTGGGTGGGCGGCGCAGCACCCACGGCTCGGTGGAGCGCGACCTTGGGCGGGAGGTGGGAGGCTCAGGGGCGTCCTCGGGCTCCGGCAGCGCCACGTCCCTCTACCGGCGCCACCCTCGCCCCACTAACACCGGCTCCACTCTCACCGTGAACCCCGCCCCCGTCGCCTCTTCCTCAGGTACTAACACACTAACCTCTTGTTCTCGCCTCAACAACCTTTCAGGATGTTGTGTGGATGATTTACCTCTTTAACAAACCCAGTGACGTGTAAATACAGCTTTATAAATATTCATTTATTTTTACATAATGTGTTATCATTTAAGTAATATGAGGTTGTAGATAGTTTCTGTCTTTCTAGTGAGTTCTTTTCATTTCTATATTGACAGCTAGTTATTCTAGGGACTGGCTATATATTTCAGTAATTTCACCTGATATACTGTTCTTGTCTTTCATGAAAATTACCGATAAATGATTCAATTCATAGGTACTAGTTCAGACGATGAGATATGACATGGGTCTCAGCCCGATATTGTCTTTACATATTTACAGTTATTATTTTTTCCTCGTGTATTTCATAATTCAGTCACTTTGAAAGTTTCTGCACCGAGAGGAATGCATTAGATTTTTTTCTCTGATATTGCATCTTGACTCATCGTTTCTGGCTGTACAAAGTGGCACCTGCACCTCGACACTAGCCGCACCACTGGTAGGCCAGCGCACTTCATTGTGCTTAACATAGGTTCCAAAGAAATCTTCAGGTGTAGTGCGTAGTATTAGCATATTTATAGGAATTGTTATTCAAAGTAATGTTATTAGGCTTCACCCAGCTGTACAAAGTTATTGATAAGATTAAGTCCATTGCACTGTCACTTTTCCAGCATACGACAGGGTTTGTCAAGAAACTCGACAAACGAACGTGGTTTTATGCTAAGGTACTTTAGATATTCCACAGGTTCTCGGAGAATTCTACAGGTCCACAAGTCATTATAAAGCTACTGCTTCTTGATTTCTAAAGTGGTTCTGCAAAAAATAGTATTGCAAATCAAGACTTCGTGCTATCCTCCAAGCAGTCAGACTGCAAAAGATCTCATTCTCCTTTCAACATGTTATTGTGTGTTTTTTATGTGGTTATATATGTCATTTAGATTACTATACGTGTCCTCAGGTTATACGCCGTATCCCCAGACTGCACCGCGTGGCAATTGGTAGCCGTGTATGTCCTCTATAGAATATGCTGTACGTTCCCTTGACTCATATTACAAATTCTAGATTGCAGTTCGTCCCACAGGTTATACCACGCCCCTCCGCCTATTGAACGAGGCTTTATATCAGATTAAGTCCCTACAGGTTATATCGCACCCATAAGTCATGCATTAGTTGCTAGGCTTTAGCATGTCCCCAAACTTTTATAAGAATTTTCAGACTGTCCCGGCACTACTATGTATTGTCGTTGCCTCTATGACATCCCTTGCCATACCTCCTCCCTCCTCGTAGTTTGTATCAACAAGCAAATATCAACATTTCGGCCGTTTAACTCTGAGTGGATGCCCCTCGCGCTAGGCCTACATAAGGATACGTTTCGCTCGCATTGCGTTAGGTCTTCCCTCTCGTCTTGGGGATTCCTTTAAGCGAAACCAAATGCAAAATTATGACTATCGATAAAAAATGGTTTGCAGATATCGGACAGAAACAGATATTTCAGCCGAAAATTGCTGCGCTCAGAGAACGTTCCCTGTTCAATGATAGCAGAACAATTCTAGGTGAGAAAGGGCCCCGAGAAAGAGAATGCTTAAGACAAGTGTTATTGGAGAGACTGCGATCAAGGGAGAGCCGGCAGGGACACCTGGGATGCCATTTCTCTTTGGGAGGAGGAACCTCGGCTTCCAGACGTCAGGGGAACTATCTCCACGTAAAATCTTTTAGAGAAAAGCCCGCCTCACAAAGGGAATGAGACAGGACGTCTGTCGAATGGCGGCGCAGGACAGGTAGCCATCTGGACTGAGATCTTGCCTCTGAAGTCTGAGGAAATGTGTAGGTCGAGCTCGAGAATCGCCTTCGCGGTGAGGACGCTCTCGCCGCGTCGCCCCGCTGAGCTCTACCCGGTCGAGATGGTCGGGGCTCAGTGCTGACTTGCAGGCATTATCATCCTTACTGATTCATTATGTCGTTACTGCCATTCTCCTTCTGCTGATGACGTCACATGATCACCTCCACTATTACCATCGCGGTCATTGTGCTTCCTGCCATGCTACTGCTGTTAGAAGTCGCGTACTACTCTCTTTTAGCCACTTACATTTTTGCTCTCACAACTAGTGTTATAGCACTAATTTTGTAACTGCTATTATTACAACGATCACTAAGAATATTGTTAATGATACAGCTATTACAACTCCTTTCCCTAGGATTGAAATTATTATAATTGTAATCATTAATATCAGCATTAATACTTTCATTTGTTGTTGCTGTTGTTTTTATTGTTATCACTATCGTTATGATCGCCATTACCATTATCATTATCATATTTTATCATTATCATTATTATTATCATTATTGTTGCAATGATGACGATGATGAAAACAATTATCATTATTTTTCTTATCATTATTACTATTTATCATTATTATTTTACTATTATATTTTTTATTATTATCATTGTTATTATTAGTAGTAGTATTACCACCATTCTTATTGCTACTATTGTTATTATCATCAATTTTCATTGTCATTACTATCATTATCATTATCATCAACTTTATTATTGCTATTATTACTATTATTATTATTATTGCTATTATTAATAATATTATTATCATTATTGTTATCATTGTCAATCATTTTAATCATTATTGATCATTGTCATTATTGTTGTTATTATCATTATGATTATTGTTGTTGCTGTTGTAGTTATTATAATCATCGACATTGTTGTTATTGTTACTGTTATTACTATTGTTCTTATTATTACCTTTATTAATATCATCATCATCATCATTCACAGTAATGACATTAATATTATCTCTATTGTTGTACTATAGACGTAATATTTTCATTTTTAATGGCTATTTTTTGCCATAATAATTATCTTCATTAACGTTGGTCCTGTGGTTATAATTCTCATTAGTATCCGATTTTCCTGTAATCTCTGCTATAACAATCCCTATTACCCATTACTTTCGGCAGTAATATTTCAATCATGACTCAGATCATCACTAGCGTCATCACCATTAACACCAAGGCCAACACCGTGGCCATTAGAGGCAATGTAATAATGGAGGTGAAGCATTATCATCCCCCCAGCACCCATTACTAAGTTTAGTTTACTCGCGTTTTGCGGATCAATGCGAGATCACGTGACCACTCTTTGTCCTGTGTCACTTCCGGTCGACCTTGTCTGCGGGAGGTCATTGCATAGAGTGTGTTTAGGAACTGCGGTGTTTGTACAGTGTACAAGGTGCGGGTTTTGTGCAGGTGTGAGGAATCATCTGTTTCTCAAGGTATCCATGGTGATGTACTGCTACTGTTTACTGTGTACATAACAACCCCTTGATGTGGTTATAGCTTGTACTGTAGCAGCGGTATTCGCAGTGTACAAAGCAGGGACGTGCTGTAAGTTATTGTTCAAGTTGTTATGTTCATAATGTACATGGTAGTGTACTATGTAAACCACTGATGATATTCCCAATGTCTGTCATGAGGTGTAGTATTGATAAAAGCTTTAATTTCCAGGGAGAGGACTTGTATTAGAGCACTTGACCCTGTGTGAGCAGAGTGGACCCTACTACAATGGTGTTCCGACCGGTACTTGCTTTACTTACCTCCGCTTCTCTCACGAACCCTATTCTCACTCAGTACAGTGGTACATCCTCACCCGATGCGGTGCTTCACATGCGCTGTCACTCGGTGCAGTTTTGCATACACACTATCAACTGCTACAGTACCATCCGCTGATCTCCAACTGGTATAGTGCTAAAGTATTACATTCTCCCACTCTTTGCAGCGTTGCAAAATCATGCATACATAATAGTACAGTTGCGACACCGTACATACGCGCTAGTGCAGTGATGCTCACACACGCATTCAAAATGAATTTAGCTGCGTCAATCAGACATGCAAACAGCATTCAATGCATGACCATCTGCCACAGACAAGCATTTGCCAGAAAATAAGATAAACCATATATTCTAAAGGTAAAGAGTTCTGAACAGACAACCCAACAGCAACATATGTCCTTACCTAAAACTTGTCTCTACCTCCCTTACGCCTTAAAGTTCTTGAATATTATACTTTCATTTCCATCTGCTTATATGTAGGTTAAATTTGTATATCTTGCATTTAAAAAGTCCTTTCTTAATAAGCCCATAAATTTAGAAAGATGACAAGATTTTGAGCACTATTTTTGTTCACTGTTTCTTGGCTCTCCCTGACAACCTTTCACACAACGAATTTCGGAGTATTTTGTGTGCGTGCGTTTTGAAAACCGTAGAAGAACCCACCATCACTGTATCGAGTGAGAATGCGGCAGTGATGGTTTCCTTTTTTTTACATTTTTTGCAGGTATTCCTTTCTTTAACCACTGATGCATTTTTTGTGATATCAGTTTATGCAATGGAAAGATAATCCCTGGCCTATGATTGTGTTGAGGAGAAGGGTCGGTGGTTGGAATGCATTCGTATGACAACCGCCGCCGCCCACTCCGCGCCAGGTGACCTCCGCTGCCTGACCTGGTCCAGCTTCATTGTGCAATGATCACTCTAGTTTTGACCTTTTTTTTTGGTAATTTTATCTAGTTCCGGGGCTTAGTTTCCTTAGAATTGTTTAATTTTTTAACATAGTTCAGAGGCTTAGTTCTGCTAGACATTTTCCTAGTTTTAGGGCTTAGCTCCCACTTAGTGTGTGTGTGTGCTCATTAAGCTGGGGCCTCGGACTCGCAATCAAGTAAGTGGAAGCCGTCACGGTGCCCCCCACCCCTCCTTTTTTCTTGAAGTAGCTTCTAGTTGCATATTCATGACACATTTGTTTCTTCTCGTTTCCCCATTTTTGCATATATTTCGTTCAAATATATCCATTTTTTTCCCCTACCTGTAGTCTTTTAAAAATGATTCAGACATTTTTCTTTACTGCGCACGGACAATGACCCTCCTTTAACACAGTCACAACCTCGAAAAATATGCGGCTGCGTCAAATTTCCATCGATATCATAGCCCATCATACATCACGTGAGTCATCCTGCAATCATGGGACCTCGCCGACCAATAATTTCACGAGATTGCCATGCACAAAGATCTCTCGATAAAGGGCATTACACGTGTGATTAGAAACTGTCGTGCTCTAAGCTGTTTTACCGAAGTTGCAATCGATCGCGCAATTTTTCATGTACTGATGTGTATATCAGTGTTTGTTTAGCGGATATATATTAGACCTGGTGAGTGGATAGGCTGGTTTCCTCTGGTAGGTGGATTAAGTAATGTAGGTAGGTAGATTAAGCAACATATGTAGGTAGATTAAGCAACATATGTAGGTAGATTAAGCAATATATGTAGGTAGATTAAGGCTTAACGACCAGTATGTATGATCCAAAACATGAGACCGAGAAAGCAAAACGATCCACACAGTATAGCATTGAGTGTATGTTACCGCGAATGTATATATATATAGATTCCTTTTGAGTGACTCTTATGGCCAGAAATAGATATCTGGCATTACTTTACCCTTTTGTAAACAAGGAGATAATCAATCCTTTGAGCTTGAAATAAGGATTTTTTTCTGAAAATCCCTCCAGTTGTATATTTGAGAAAATCCTTTCTGAGGACACGTGACTCTTAAAAGGACGACAAAATAGCCCACATTAACAATACACTCACTAATAACAAGACAAACCCACACCTGTAAGAGTGGGAACATAACAATGATGATTATACAGACAATGAAAGTATTTTTTTGTTGAAGATTTCACTAGCTAAGAATATAATACGGTGTTCCCAGCGTTTCTCTCTCTGTGTGTGTATATACTGCATGTTTAATTTAACAACTTAATACGGAAATAGGTAGATTAAACATAAATCCCATCGTGATTATGTATATATTCATAGGCGAGTGTGCGTGTGAATATGAGAGTTTTCGAATAGGTACCGTTTTATGTTTATGCTGTGTACATACCGGTCGAGAGAATGATAGGGCAGATAAAGGAGGAGAGAGAGAGAGAGAAAGAGAGAGAGAGAGAGAGAAAGAGATAGAGAGAGAGAGAGAGAGAGACCAACTGACTGCATTTACTATTTTCCTACGCTATTATTAGTTCTTATTATTGTTCATATCAATGTCTGTTTCTCATTTGTTCCCAGCACAAGATTCTACTTTTATTCCGGCTGATGATTCTTTTCCTATGTCCACCACTGAGTCTTGCGTGCACTTAAGACATTTTTCACAGCACTTCTGGATTTCGCCTGTTCTGTGCCGATGACACCGGCCTGTTCTCCCGCCAGTGGTTTCTGCATCTCTTTTATTAGCATTTATTATTCATTAACTAGCGTTTCTAGTCTGTTCTTTGCTTCACCCTCTTGTCTTGATTGCAAGTCGTTTTCTTCACACGATTCTTGATTCATGTCTTGCTTCGGTCTTCATTGATTGTCAACGCGTGAATATTTTTATTCATTCTTCTTTTTTCTCGTTCTTTTTCTTTTCTTTCTTTTTTTCTTTTCTTTTTTTTTCTCGTCCGATGATTCTAGCATGTCCCGCTCGGGTGATTCTTATCGACTCTTTTACTTGGTCTTATCAGTCTTAAAGAATTAAAAAGAATCAATATATGCAGATGCTTTCTGTCAGATTCTTGGCAATGATTCTATATCCTGTTCTTCCTGACGATTTCAAATCCGTCTTCTGATGGTGTTTCTCCATTGTTCTCCGCTGGTATTTGTAGATTTGTTCTTTGCTAATGACTTTCACCGTCTTTTCTGCTCATGATTGTAACTTGTTCTCTGATCATTCTAAATAGCTTTCTATAACCGATTCCAAGTGGCTCTCTGATGATGAATCAAGCTCGCGTTCAGACGATTCTTGTTAGTTAGTTCCAAAGATTTAAGAGTGTGTCCGTGTGTCTGTCTGCCCGGGTGTAAATGTCCTTCAGAATAGGATCCTTCTCGAAATAGGGACCAAAATCATGGCGATTTAAATACCATATTTCCGGTAGGATTGTCTTACATCTACACCCCATCGAGATTTCTCTCTCTGGATATCTGTAACAGCAGTTCTCTATTAAAAGATAAAAGATTAAAATAGTAAGGTATTAATAGTCGAGTCTGACTCTCCCAGGAAATAGGATATATACATTGCCTGACCTAAATAAGCCGTTGATATGTAGGTCGGATTGGGGTGCCGCTCGTGGGAGCTTGGAAACTTGTCAAAGAGTAATGTTATAACCCGGGATTATAGGACCTCTGAGAGAAGCCCATCGGAGGAAAATAGAGTAAAGGAGAAGATAAAAGTAAAAGAGGACGATTGTCAAAATAAGATAATGGTAGTAAATAGGATAAAAGGGTTTGACGGTGTCGGCGAAGGGGCCCTGGAATTGGTTAAGCAGCTTTGGCGATGGGCGTGGGCGCGTAGGCCGAGGCGGCGACGAACGGAAGGCGCTGGAATGGGGTCCCTTGGGGGCGGGGGCGGCGCTGGAGGTGGGAGTGGAGGAGGAGGAGATGATGGGGGTGGAGGAGGAGGTGGGAATGGAGGAGGAGGAGGAGGAGGAGACGGGAGTGGAGGAGGAGGAGGAAGTGGGAGTGGAGGAGGAGGTGTGAGGGGAGGAGGAGGAGGAGCAGGAGGTGGTAGTGGGAGTGGAGGAGGAGGAGGTGGGAGTGGAGGAGGAGATGGGAGTGGAGGAGGAGGAGGAGGTAGGGGTGGAGGAGGAGGAGGAGGAGGTGGGAGTGGAGGAGGAGGAGGAGGTGGGAGTGGAGGAGGAGGAGGAGGTGGGAGTGGAGGAGGAGGAGGAGGTGGGAGTGGAGGAGGAGGAGGAGGTGGGAGTGGAGGAGGAGGAGGAGGTGGGAGTGGAGGAGGAGGAGGAGGTGGGAGTGGAGGAGGAGGAGGAGGTGGGAGTGGAAGAGGAGGAGGAGGAGGAGGACGAGGTGGGATTGGAGGAGGAGGAGAAGGAGGTGGGAGTGGAGGAGGAGGAGAAGGTGGGAGTGGAGGAGGAGGACGAGGTGGGATTGGAGGAGGAGGACGAGGTGGGAGTGGAGGAGGAGGAGGAGGAGAAGAAGGTGGGAGTGGAGGAGGAGGAGGTGGTGGCGGGACGCACTGGCGCGTGTGCCGCACGGGGTCTGAGCCTACCATGTCTATTGATCATCCACAGCCTCCTCTTCCCCGTCCTCCCCTCCTCCCTCCTCCCCGCCGTCCCTTCTATCCTCCCTCGCTCCGTCCTTCCTTCTGTGCCTCCCAACTTCCTTCCTACTTAACCCTCTCCCCATCCCCCCTCCCTCCCCACCTCCATGCCTCCTCTCCTCGCCTTCCCTCTCCCATGCCTCCTCTCCTCCCCTCCCCTCCCCCATACCTCCTCTCCTCTCCTCCCCTCGTCCATGCCTCCTCTCCTCCCCTCCCATCCCCCATGCCTCCTCTCCTCCCCTCCCCTCACTCAAACCTCCTCTCCCCCCCTCCCCTGGTCCATGTCTCCTCTCCTCCCCTCCCCTCCTCCATGCCTCCTCTCCTCCCCTCCCCTCACCCATACCTCCTCTCCTCCCCTCCCCTCCTCCATGCCTCCTCTCCTCCCCTCCCATCACCCTTACCTCCTCTCCTCCCCTTCCCCTCACCCATACCTCCTCTCCTCCCCTCCCCTCCCCCAAGCCTCCTCTTCTCCCTTCCCCTGCCCCATGCCTCCCCCCCCCCTCTCCTCTTTCCACCCACGCCGCCCTCCTCTGATGTTGCTGTCGCCACTTAGTTACTTCCTTCCTCCTCTCCTTCGCCTCTGTTTATCGGAATCCTTCCTCATTGTTTCCTTCCCTTCTCCACGCGTTTCTTCCCCGTTCTCCCTCTCCCCTGCCCTTCCACTTAGCCCGCCTGCCGCCTACGCCTCGGGTCGCTATGAAACAGCCATTAGGTCAGTCATCGGGCAAATCTGTGCCAGACGACGATCAAATCTGCATCAGATTGCGGTCTTCAGCTCATCTCTGTTCGCGTTCATAGCTTCCCGATCTCAGAGACGCGAGAGAGGTGTTCCCCCGCGACGCCGACGGCCAGAACGGCGAGAGAACTTCGGCAGAACGGATGGTTCACCGTCTCTCCTTTACTGTGGGTTTTATAGTGTAGTTCGGGTTGAGTGCTGTTGTTCCTGTCTCGTCTTTACGAATAGCCTGGTTAGTTGTCCCCGCGGGAGGCTTCAGCTGAATGGCTTCATCTATTACGCAGGTTCTGTAGGCACGAGGTCCTTGGAGGTGCTTCCCAGAGTGTTCCTCGAGCCTTGGTGTGTTTTAGGCTGACGGTTCCCCCAGAAGGGCTCGTGTTAGACGTTGGCTGCCCTCCCAAGAAGCCTTTGTAGGCGCCTCCTCCCCGGGCAGCTTCCAAAGGCGGCTCATTCTCCCCGGCAGGTTCCGTGAGATCGGACTGTCAATCTCCCTCACAGCTCCTCGTAGATTAATGGCTCTCGCGGGCCGCCTGCGTGGCTTGGCATCTGTGCTTCTCTCGCGGAAGGATTTAACCCGTTGTGTTCCCTCCCACGCGCATAATGGCCCAAATAGTCCATGAAAGCATTTATGAGTAACCACAAAAAGCATTTTAACTGAATACAGTAACTTGAGTTGCTAGTTGCTTCATTAACCCAACCTCCCTTGAAGGTACTATAATTGCAGGTTATTATGTTTTTAATTTCTTTTAATTTTTTCTTTGTACGTTCGTGCTATGTATTTATGCTTCACTTATTACTCACAATTATTCTTTATTTCACTTGACACACGTAAGGTGCTTTGTTCTGCTGCAGCTCGACTCGCAGTGCAGTGTGAGCAAGCCTAACCACTGCTCCGCCGGGCTAAAAGAAATTCTCGCTGCAGGTCTTCAACTCTCCTTCCTTGTGTAGATATCTGGACTTTTAGAATATTGTAAATAAATTAAAAAAAACAGGATTTTTATGTATTTCTCTTTTTTCTTTCTTTCTTTCTTTCTTTCTTATTTGATACATTTATATTTCCCCATAATAAATCTTAATTGCTTCTTTTATTATGCTGATTTGCAGTGGGTAGAAGTCAGATCTGAGCGTCCCAGTGGTAGCTTCGGCGGGTTCCATCGCTGCGTAAATTATTTTATCGTTTTCTTTTGGTTTGGTTTGCATTTGTTTGCCCCTTTGAACCAATCTAACCCACGTCATGTTGCTTTTGAGACTAACCCGAAGGAAATGGCGTACCTTGCGAATGTATTTATATGTTTATTCATTTATTTATTTGAAGAGTTAACTGCATGTCTGATCCTTGAGGAATGTGAGATAATAAATCCTAAGACGCATCTTGTTATGTCGGAAGATGCGTCGGTGCCTTGTGGCTAGATATGCGCCATTTCCTTAGCGTGTTTACATTTAAGTCTTCCCTTCCCATGGTGATGGTGGAGCCCTGAGACCTCCCGTAAGTGCACCCCGTTGGCCCCACCATGACTGGCACCGATGTTCTGCTCTCCCTTTCTCTTGTTTTTCCCTCTGTGCCTAACAATCATAATGGTTATATTAGTCGGTTTTATTCTTGGTTATAATCCGGTGCAACACACAAAAAAAGCAACTGTACCAAAGTCTCTTGGCTTCAGTAGTTTCAGACCGACATGATCTTGAAGGCAAGTGGTGGCCTGAGTCCCTAGCGAAAGGCAATCCCGAGTGCAGTGTTGAGCAGCATGTCCTCAGTGCTAGTGACGTAGCCTAGTAGAGCCGCTAGCCCCAGAGGCTGCGTGGCGCTCCCCCCGTCGGAGGCCCAGTACTAACCGCACTCCTTGACCTGCCGCAGCACCCATCAGTCCACGCCGACACAAACTCAACTTGCGAATGAAAAGTTTCTCACTTGACTCCCCGGAGTCGACCGAACAAGTACAGCGAAGGCGTCACGGCGGCTCTTCCCACGTCAGCCACGCCTCGTCGCACAGCCAGTGTAAAGCCTAGTGACGTGCACGTGACAGCCACACCTGCCTCCCGACTCCTCTCTCAGGACTCTCCTCATCACCATTTACGTACACACCAGCACAGCTTTCTCACTACGGCCACACCATGTTATACCCCGTGCACGAACAGGCCAGCACACCCGCCTCACCCACCGACAACTCAGGACTCACACCACGGCTATGTTATGCGCACACTTTCTCTCTCACCCTCACATCGCTGTGCTCTCTGATGTGCCTCATACTTTCTAATATAATAGATCGATTTTCTCTCTTTTATATGTGGTGGACGGTTACACACACACACACACACACACACACACACACACACACACACACACACACACACACACACACACACACACACACACACACACACACACACGGGTGCAAAATAGAAATAAAAACACACATCATTTGGTGACGCTAAAGAGTTTTTAAAAATTCACTCGCGGATCATTCCATTTTGTTTGACAAAGTTCCACACACGAGCTCAAGCCACTAATGACACAGTCCCCATATGACCTTACTTGTAACCTTCCGGCTTTCCTGTGACCTTAAATCTAACTTAACCGTCCCTAAGTGACTTTAATGTTGACTTAAAGCTCCCATTCGGCCTTTGACCGTTGCAGCCTTCGTGTTCTTCAATGTAACCTCCATTTTCCCGACCATCATAAATGTAACGTTTGGCAACCTGTCGTGGTAGCCTGCCTGATTTTGGTGTTTATTTTTACGTGTCACTTTACTTTGTATACTTCTCTCGTCACCATATTTATGTGTACTTTAAAAATGTCACCATATGTGTGCTTGCCAACGTAGAACCATGCTGTGTGTGTGTGTGTGTCTTCACCACATATAAACGTGTATATATGTGTGTGTGTTTGTATATGCGTGTTTACAAATACATGTGAGCGTGTGCGTGTGTATTGTGTAATTACCAAGGACTGTGTGCGTTTATGATCTTGTGTGCGTGAAATAATTCCACATCATATTTTCGCTTTTTGTCTCATCTAACTACATCCCTATCATATCTATTCGTT
>NC_091572.1:7079978-7089978 GCF_042767895.1 Penaeus vannamei
GTTTGTGTTAGTGGCGACAAAAAGTCCGCCAAAATATGTATATGTTTGGGGCGCCGAAAAAGCCCGCCAAAACACGCCCTTGCGTGATTGGCTGCCCACAAATGGAACGAGATTCCAGCGCTGTGATTGGTTCCCAGAGGGGAGTAGTGGGCTGTGCGAGAGATCTTGGAGAGCAAGCACGTTCTGGCGGTATCTGCAATTTGGATTGTATTATACACTGAAGGAAGAATGCCTGTAAATATCCTGTTATGTTAAGGTGGATATATTGCGTCGAAGTATTTTGTGTACATGAAGTGACCGTATTTCTACAATGTGAGTGACATTAGTACAAATAAAGTGTGGAATGCTACCTGCCTGCCTTTAAACATCCCTGCTAACGCTATTCAGTGCCCAGTGAGCGTGGACACTCGTCAGAGGCTGCTCACCGAACCCAGTAGGACAGTCAGTAAATGAGTGCAGTAAGAGGCCGTGAGGTGGCTCTAATCCTGGCAGAACATACCCCAGTGTCACAGGTAAAGCCGAAGCAAGAGAGGAAACAGGAGAATGTGAGCAAACAACACACTCGGGATAAGGCCTTGTGCGCAGTTACCAGACTCACATATCCCACTACCACTTCATCCCGTGTTACAACACAAGACACCCCGAAGTCACAAGGAAACAGGACTGAGCCATCTGGAGGACCTGGTGCAGCTGAGTGTCAAGCATCTAACTAGTGAGCAGGTAAGAAGAGTGCGGCGGTTGCTTAACCAGTATGCAGATGTGTTTAGCCCTCCCATCAAGCAGCCGCAACGTCGAGTACCCCCCGCAAAGAGAGAGAGAAGAGTGTGGTACAGGAGATGGCAGAGGCCGGCATCATAGAGCGTTCAAACAGTCCTTGGTACTCACCAGTGGTACTAGTGACAAAGAAGGACGGGAGCAAACGCTTTTGCGTGGACTATCGAGCTCTGAACCCCGTCACCGCCACCGATGCCTTCCCCTTGCCTCGCATTGATGACACACTGGACGCACTCTCCAAGGTTCAATGGTTTTCCACATTGGACCTTAAGTCTAGGTACCACCAAGTGGAAGTGGCAGAGGTGGATAAAGAGAATGCTTTCTCTTTTGGTCAGGGGCTGTGGCACTTTAATGTCATGCCCTTCGGTCTGTGCAACGTCCCTGGATGTTTTTAACACCTACTGGAACAAGTACTAGAGGGGCTGCAATGGAAGGTGGCCTTGGTATATTTAGACGTGTTGTTGTTTGGGAACACCTTCGAGGAGGACTTGGAGCACCTGGCAGAGGTGCTGCATCGTTTCAAAGCCGCCAACTTAAAACTCAGCCCCAAGAAATGCACCCTTTTCCATAAAGAAGTACCATTCCAGGGACATGTGGTGGGCTGACAAGGGGTACAGACGGACCCGCTGAAAGTGTCGGCAGTGGAGGGCTGGCCAGTGCCAAGGACTGTAACAGAGCTGGGAAACTTCTTGGGACTGTGCACATGTTACAGGAGATTTGTGCAAGGCTTTACCACCAGAGCCACACCATTGCATCAGCTGACAAGGAAAGGAGCGAGCTTTCTGTGGGACGAGGCATGCCAACAAGCCTTTATACATCCTAGAAACAGATGCCAGTCAGGAAGGCATTGGTGCGATCTTGTCACAGCCCAAAGATGGCCAAGAGTATGTGGTAGCCTGCTACAGTTCCAAGTTTACCAAGCCTGGGAGAAATTATTGCATTACTTGCAAGGAGCAGCAGCTGTGATGAAGGGACTCTCCCACTTCCACCACTACCTATATGGGGCACAGTTTACCATTTGCACAGACCACGCTCCCCTGAGATGGTTAAAGACTTTGAAAGAGCCAGAGGGCCAGTTGGCAAGATGGCTTGGGAAGTTGGAACAGTACAATTTCCAGGTGGTGCATCGTGCTAGACGTGCTCATAGCAATGCTGATAGCCTCAGTCACCGCCTTTGCCCGCCTGATTGTAATCAATGCAGAAGCTGCGGCGGCGCGTGTACTGGGTTGGCCTGCGACAGGATATCCAGGAGTGGTGCGCAGCAAAGAAGGGGCCTGCACAGAAGACCATGCACCCCTGCAACTGGGGCACTCATGGAGCGCATGGCCGTGGACTTAGCTGGTCCCTTCCCTTGTACTGGAGGGGAAACAAGTATATCTGTGTAGCCATTGATTACTTCTCCAAGTGGCTAGAGGCTGGTGCTTTTCCCAGCCATGAAGCAAAAACAGTCCCATAATTCCTGGTGACCCAAGTCTTCTCCCGCTTTGGGGTCCCAGGTGAGTTACATTCCGACCAGGGCCGAGAGTTAGAGTTTCGGGTATTTAGGGAGTGTTGTGGTCTCCTTAGGATCCACAAGACCCGCACGACACCCGTGACCCCAAAGTGATGGTATGGGGGAGAGGTTCCATGCCAAATTTGTCACCCAACAAGCCAAATATTGCAAGGAGAACCAGCATGACTGGGATGAGTGGGTCCCATATATGCTAATGGCGTACCGGGCAGCGGAACACGAGGCCACAGGGTTCATGCCCTCTCGCCTGATGTTCGGCCATGAGATCGGCTTCCCAGTCGACCTCGCAACAGGAAAGCCGCTGGACAAAGGATTGCCTGTACCGCACACCGAGTACGTAAGAACCCTGCAGCGTCGCATAGAGGAGACCAGGCACCGAGCAAGCCAGCACCTCAAGATAGCAGACCAGGCGATGTGGCGGCGGTATAACGGACGGGCCAGGATCCCCTGGGGATCAGGTGTGGCTTCACAACCCACGCAAGGGGCCTGGGAGTGGCGGGCTGTGCGAGTGGAGATCTTGGAGAGCAAGCACGTTCTGGCTGTAGCTGCAACCTGGATTGTATTATACACTGAAGGAAGAGTGCCTGTGATTATCCTGTTGTGTTAAGGTGGATATATTGTGCCGAAGCATTTTGTGTACATGAAGTGACCGTATTTCTACGATGTGAGTGACATCAGTACAAATAAACTGTGGAATGCTACCTGCCTGCCTTTAAACATCCCCGCTAACGCTATTCAGTGCCCAGTGAGCGTGAACACTCGTCAGAGGCTGCTCACCGAACCCAGTAGGACAGTCAGTAAATGAGTGCAGCATCCTGACATGTAGAGTGAGATGTGTAAGGCACTCAGTACTGGTGAACCTGTCTGTGTGCGTGACCTGTCTACCTGGGAAGAACACCCCCTCATAGGGCGCCAGAAGGAGAGGGTTATGCGACAATATACATATTTCTCTCTCTCTCTCTCTCTCTCTCTCTCTCTCTCTCTCTCTCTCTCTCTCTCTCTCTCTCTCTCTCTCTCTCTCTCTCTCTCTCCCTTTCTCTCTCTCTCGCCAGGTTGGGAATCCTTGCATTAGACTAAGATAAAAAATAGACTGTTGTAATGAAAGGAAACATACATACGTCCTATACATAACATACATACAGGAGTAGGATATTCGATGAATATACACACGGATTTTGCATAATGACATAAATACGCATACATTTCAGATACATTTAAATACCTGTACAAATTACATAGGTATACAAACGCGCTGTTCACACCCACACAAATACACACGCATACTGTACAAGCTTCCTAAAAAAAATGTATACACGTTTATGCTTACGTGAATGTATATTTCAGAAACCTCACCGTCTTCTGCCCACTAACCTGTATGTCGTCCTGTACAACTTTACGTCCAGACATCCCGATGAGCTCGATCTAAGGTGAGTTTGCTTTACGTGGCTTTTGGTGGATGAAAGAAGAGTGCCATGCATCACTTGAATGGCACTGGTATTGAGTTTGCTTTACGTGGCTTTTGGTGAATGAAAGAAGAGTGCCATGTATCACAAATGGCACTGGTATTGACCGTATTCTTGTTGGTAATATGTAGGTTGTGATAGATAATACTTATGGAAATTAATTTGAATTCATAGTATTTAGAACTCTTTTTTCCAATTTTGATTTTATTGAGCTACAAGTTTACACCGTAACTTGCCTAAACCGCAAAGAAATAACTTTTTCCAACTTTACTTTTATTGAACTATACGAGTAAGTTTTCATCATAATTTGCCACAAACCGCAAAGAAATAAAAAAAATCCAACTTTACTTTATTGAGCTTCAAGTTTACATCATAACTTACCACAGACTGCAAAAAAATATTTTGTTTTTCCTTTACTTTTATTGTTACAAGCTTACACCATAACGCTTCAAACTGCAAAAAATAACTCTTTTTTCCAACTTTACTTTTATTGAGCTATAAGTTTACACCATAACTTGCCACAAACCGCAAAAAATAACTCTTTTCCAACTTTACCTTATTGGGCTTCAAGTTTACACACTAACTTGCCACAAACTACAAAAAAAATCCAACTTTACTTTAACTGAGCTACAAGTTTTCACCATAACTTGCCACAAACTGCAAAGAAATAACTCTTTTTTCCAACTTTACTTCCATTAAGCTACAAATCTACACCATAACTTATCACAAACCGCAAAAATATATATATATATTTTCCAACTTTACTTTTGAGCTGCAAGTGTACACCATAACTTGCCACAAACTACGAAGAAATAACTCTTTTTTTCCAACTTTACTTCCATTGAGCTACAAATCTACACCCTACCTTGCCTCAAACCGCAAACCAACACAAAGACAGAAACGAATCGCGAAAAAAAAACTGACTCGCGTACCCCTTTTCACAGAGCCGGCTACAAAGTGACCGTAACGGACACGTCTGACCCCGACTGGTGGCAGGGAAAGTGTCTGGGAAGGACCGGATACTTCCCTTCCAAGTACGTGACGCGCCTCAACTGCGGGGAGAAGCCACTGCAGGTCACACACAACTTACAGGTCACCGACGGAGACAACGGCATCAAGCTTCTGAGAGACCAGGTGAGAATGGAGGAGGAGGAGGTGAGGGGTGTATGTCTGTCGGTCTGCCTGACTGTCTCTCTGTCTCTCTCTCTGTCTGTCTGTCTGACTCTCTCTCTGTCTCTCTCTCTGTCTCTCTCTCTCTCTCTCTCTCTCTCTCTCTCTCTCTCTCTGTCTGTCTGTCTCTCTCTCTCTTTCTCTCTCTCTCTCTCTCTCTCTCTCTCTCTCTCTCTCTCTCTCTCTCTCTCTCTCTCTCTCTCTCTCTCTCTCTCTCTCTCTCTCTCTCTCTCTCTCCCTCACTCTCTCCCTCACTCTCTCCCTCACTCTCTCCCTCTCTCTCTCCCTCACTCTCCCTCACTCTCTCTCCCTCACTCTCTCTCCCTCACTCTCTCTCTCTCTCTCTCTCTCTCTCTCTCTCTGTCTCTCTCTCTCTCTCTCTCTCTCTCTCTCTCTCTCTCTCTCTCTCTCTCTCTCTCTGGCTCCCCTTTTCTCTCCAATCTCGCTTTCTGCCTCTCTCTCTCTCTCTCTCTGTCTGTCTGTCTGTCTGTCTCTCTCTCTCTCTCTCTCTCTCTCTCTCTCTCTCTCTCTCTCTCTCTCTCTCTCTCTCTCTCTCTCTCTCTCTTCTCTCTCTCTCTCTCTCTCTCTCTCTCTCTCTGTCGCCTCTGAGCCACTCATCGCCATAGCAATGCATCCACAACAAAGTTCCCAAAGATCTCCTCCGTCACAACATATAACATATATTCCCCTTTATTGCTTTTTTTCATTACTTATTGTGTTCTCTTCTCATTAACACTCATTTACTCCATGCACACCTTTTGGAACGCGTGGCTCATTCTATTAGCGCGGAGTTTCACCTCTAAGTGTAATGTCAGTAGATTGCCGCCTAAACTGATTCATATCGGTAACTGAATTAAGGAGTGGAAACAGCTGCGACAATGGCGGGTCCTCTCTCGGTCGGGAAAGGGTTGGGTGTTGTGTCTGATGCCCTTTGGGGTTTTGTGATTATGTGTTTGTTGGTCTTGTGTAAGTATGTATGATTTTAAATGTGTGTGTGTGTGTGTGTTTGTGTGTGTGTGTGTGTGTGTGTGCATATATATATTCACACGGGTGTCATTACAAGCATTTTCATTCGCGATATGGTAAAAGCACGGTCTTTATCCCTTTCTACAGAAATGTTTTTGTCACTCAGTATATCACAGCTTCTCTCTCTCTCTCTCTCTCTCTCTCTCTCTCTCTCTCTCTATATATATATATATATATATATATATATATATATATATATATATATATATATATATATATATACCTTGCTCTCTCTCTCTCTCTCTATATATATAAATATATATATATATATATATACCTCTGCTCTCTCTTGATGCTCCTCTCTGTCCTCGCTCTTTGATCTCTCACTCTCTCTCTCTCTCTCTCTCTCTCTCTCTCTCTCTCTCTCTCTCTCTCTCTCTCTCTCTCTCTCTCTCTCTCTCTCTCTCTCTCTCTCTCTCTCTCTCTCTCTCTCTCTCTCTCTCTCTCTCTTCTCTCTCTCTCTCTCTCTCTCTCTCTCTCTCTCTCTCTCTCTCTCTCTCTCTCTCTCTCTCTCTCTCTCTCTCTCTATCGTCTCTCTCTCTCTCAATATAGATTAGTAGATTATTTGCAGTTTCGTATGATTTATTTCATGTTGTTATAACAGTCATTCTTTTAGAGTCACATTGCATTTATTTCTAGCGGAATCTTGTGTCCGCAATAGAATGTATAAGTGTAAAAAATCCTTAGTTTTCTAATTTTACAACGGTGACCATTATGCTTTACATATTACTAAAAAAAATAATGATACATACAAGTCAAACTTTTAACGACGAAAACGTGTTTTAAACGTGCTAGAGTGTCTGCATTAAAAACCTGAATGACTAACGCGTTCTCTCCCCGCCCCCAGATCGTCATCCAGATCGGGGAGGAAGTGGAAGGCATGGTCATGATCCGCAACGGTGACAACCAGCAAGGCGTGTGTCCTCTGAAGTACCTCCAGGAAGCCTAAGCCCAAACGCGTCTCCCTTTGCACTAAGACACAGACTCTCTCTCTCTCTCCTAAACCCCCATTCATAAAAAAAAAGAGGAAAAGAAACGTTGATATCAAAGAGGGGGGGTGAGTCCTCTCAGGTACCTGCAGGGGGAGGGGAGGGCATGGATCAAGGATTGCCCTACCAGGTACCTGTAAGAGGCTCGAGGAGTGAGTCTTCTCCCGTTCCCGCAGGAGGCTCCACCGGCGCTCCCGAAGGCGTCTCGTCCAGTCACCCCGAACCCCGTCGCTCGAGATCATCCTCAGCCACAAGTTCTCTCGCAAATTCAACCCCAAAGAAAATTATGAAAGTTGTGAAAAAGGGCACATTCAACCGGAAATATCAGAAACTTTTGATGGTAACAACACGATAGTTGCAGTTTTTCTTTTACTTTTTGTTTTTTATTTTCTCTCTCGAAAAATCCAACTGGAGGCGGCAGCGCTACCCATGACCGCGAGGCGAAGAAAAGGCCATCGCGGCAGAAATTTTGACGAACCTAGGAAGGGGCGAAGCCGAAGCCCGTGACATTCATTCCTGAGCATAAGCTATTGTTGTTGATGTTGTTGTTGTTGTTATTGTTTAGCCTTTTTTGCACAGAACATGTTCTACACTAGTTCTCTCAGCTGGCTGTGGCTCATATTTGCTGGTGAAACATAGTCATGAGTTCCGGCTGATTGGCTGAACCACTGTACCAGTGACACACTCGTGCACCATTACAGTGTTGCCAGATGTGTTTGTGCACCATCACCACGTACTCCGCTATGTACAAGCACAATCATGGTGTTAGCAGTTGTGTATGCACTATACAAAGACGTAGACAGCTGTATACATGCACCATCATGATGTACATACGCTGTGTACGTGTGCCAACATGATGTCCACAGCTATGTACAATACCATGATGTACCCAGCCGTGCACATATATTGTTGTATGGTAGCTATCTGTATGGGTACAGTACCCTGTACATAGTATGGGTGTATCACTGATTTGTATCCAGTCATATTTATCCCACTGTAATGTACATGGCCGTATACATCCAATAATGTACACAGCCCTGTATGTGCTTCTCTGTGATGTAAGTAGCTATGTATGTACGTCACTGAAAATTGGCAGGTTTTGTATGTGCACCTTTGCATAGTAACTTGCAACCTTTGTACATCAGCACAATGATAGTTACAGTGCGAATAAGTGCTCTGGTCAGGCCCGTGCGCGTTCAAGTGCACTACGGCGAGCAGTGTACAAGAAGGAATTACATTACCGTGGGCAGTTGTGCACATGCAGCACTTCCCTGCGGCTGATGTACATTCAATACCATAGTCAGTTCTGTACCTCAAGCATCATGTCGAGCTGCATCAATAGAGAAGATTCGAGCAGTGTTTTGGGAAGAAATTCTGAAGCAAGTCAAGCCACGGCAGCTTTTCAAGACATCACGTCAGACTTAGAGGTGAGGGAGCGGGGTGGGATGGGGGTGGGGGTGGGGGGTGGGGATTCAGGAGTCCTTCAGGGTCTCCCTCGATAAATTGCTGTGCTTGCGGTGTTGTTCTCTCTCTCTCTCTCTCTCTCTCTCTCTCTCTCTCTCTCTCTCTCTCTCTCTCTCTCTCTCTCTCTCTCTCTCTCTCTCTCTCTCTCTCTCTCTCTCTAATTCTGTGTGTGTGTCTATGTGTGTGTACAAGCGTGTTTATGTGTGTGTATGTGTGTTTGTGCGTGTGTGCGTGTTTATGTGTGTGTGTATAGATGAATGGGTGTGGTCAGATATACCACTTTCAAGAAAATTCTCACCCACTTTATTTCCCATAACCACACAGTTTCAAAATTACTCTTAGTAGATATCTGAGAAACTTTTGGAAATATTAGCACCAATGATCACCTTGGAAACTATACAGTTTTCTCTTACCACACCATTCTTAAGGCAATCTTTGTATGACAACTGATGCTAGCATTTAAATAGTTTCATAATCAATTTTAAATAACAATGAAATATTTAAAGTTTATTCATGAGTAGGGCTTCTCTATTTTATGATGTTCACTTTCGTGGTTTCACTTATCTAATGATAGAACTGGATATCTCTTCAATTACTTCTCAACATCCTCTTCAAACGTGTTCCATTTTCTGTACTCTACCTTCCCAGTGTTAAATGATCCCCCCTACGGTATAAACTCCAAGTCTGTTTCAGTTTCTGACCTTTGGCACTATCACTTCTGGCAAAATGCACCGAGATTTCTTTGACACCCATGCCAGCGTCCAGTCATAAAAATCTTTATTTCATGAGGCTATTTGTTTATCCTTTATTTCTATCTCCAATATCAGTTGCAGGACTTATTGTCTATCGTAGCTCTATACATAACGGAATCCATGTTTCCTAATGGCCTTTGAAACAAGCTTATACCTAATTAATTTATTTGTCTGGTCCATCTGACTTTTCTAAAGAGTCACTGGATTCGCGTGTTTCTTCATTAAACGCACGATATTTCGATCGCTTTCGTTAGGTATCATGCCAAAACGCCTCCAATGAACATTATTAGTTTCAGTGTGGTGATAATTTCCGCACATAAATTCACTTTCCTCTGCGGTAGTAGTGAGGGTGTAAGGCTTCAAGTCTTAAACAGTCTTCTTTATAATGTTTCTCTTGATATTATCTGCCATCTGGATTACCAGTTTACATGGCGACCCACATGAGTAATAAATAGTGTGAATCTATGTAATTACAAGGATTTATTGTACCACATTATATTATATATGTGTTTCGGAATGAGTGCGTGTGTGCGTGGTTCCTTTCTGATTTTGTTATTTTCGGTTCCCTGCTAAATGTACTTTGCTTTCATGTGCGTAACCTGCAATATAAGAGTGAAAACAGGACGCTAGCACAGCAATTTACAAATTGATATAAGAGATATAAAGCATTAAATACACAACTATATCATATCTTCGTAGTCATGATTAAATAGTTTGATTCGATAATTACAACATGGATTTAACATCAGCTAATATGGTAGTAAAACCCACTAGATTTATTGCAGAAAGTGAGATCACAGTTTCGGAATCATCCTCGATTCCGAAACTGTTGTCTTTCTGCACTAAATCTAG
>NC_091572.1:7097478-7102478 GCF_042767895.1 Penaeus vannamei
TAAGTATCAAATATAAATAAAAAAGAAAGAAAATAATGAGACAAAGCAAGAGAAAGGCAGAGAGGAGGGAGAGAGGAAAAAGAATAAGAGAAGGAGGAGAGAAAGAGTGGAAGGAGACATAGGGAGTGAGGAAGGGAGAAGAGGGAGAAACAAAATGAGAAAGAGAGAGGAAGAGGAAGAGGAAGAGAGGGAGGGAGAGAGAAAATGAAGAAGAGAGGGAGGGAGGCAGAAATGAGGTAAAGAGGAAGGGAAAGACAAAAAGAGGAAGAGAGGGAGGGAGAGGGAAAAGAGAAAAAGAGGGAGGGAGAGACAAAAAGAGGAAGAGAGGGAGGGAGAGAGAAAAAGAGGAAGAGAGGGAAGGAGAGAGAAAAAAGAGGAAGAGAGAGAGAGAGGGAGAAAGGAGAAAAGAAATGTCAAGGGAGAGGGAGAAGAGCGGTAATGGGGAGTTTGAGAAGATGCGAGGGGGTTACCAGGTAAAAAAAAAAAAAAAGAAAAAAAAAAAATGGTGACTGTTCCAAATTTTCAGTTTCAAACCTTTTTGTGACAGAATGAGGGCAATATGTTAGATGAAAAAACAGAAGTAAGAGATAGCCTGAAGCTTCCAATTAATGACATTTTCATAGTAATTTTTGTCATTTGAGCAGTTACATTGCATGAAAAACCTCAAGCTACGATAATGGAAAAAGAGATATTCATGAGTGAGTCTACACCACATGAGTCATATGTGTTGAGAATGATGACGTGAGAATAAAAATAACCAATATTTTTGTCTTTTAACAAAAACATATCCAACCCTAAATTCCACCTCATACTAAAGAAATTAAATAAATGAACAACTCATCAACATTCATGGCATGAGCAATGATTATGAACAATAAAAATATAATGACATGTCATAAAGTCATTACCACATTAAAAATAAGAAACAGAAAGAACAGGAGAGAGGAAAAAGTGAGGAAAGCTAACAAGGCCCCCAAATATATAACCTATACAACAGTTTCTTGAGGCTGAATAACAATATATTCAAACATAACAAAAGAAACAATTCAATCCAGTCTAGCAAAAGCTTTCAGTATCACTTGTTTCATTCAAAGGACATCTGTGATGAAAATAAAACCTCCCAGCTTTAAAATGCTGCTGCTATTTTGATGCTCGGGACTTCACCGAGACCTGAAAGAATTCACCATCGGCCTGAGTTGCAGCTTTGTTGATGGCACGATGGCGGTCGCGACTCACACACTCTTCCATTACTTCCCCAGATCCTTTTATTAATCTGGAATTATAATGAAAATAATAAATACAATAAAAATAATAGAAGTCATAAACAATAACTGGGTTTGTCTCGTGCAAGTGAGGGTAGGAATGGATAGAGGGAAAATCATACATAAAAGAAAGAGAAAAGAAAAGAAAAAAAAAGTGAGGGGAACATTCAGAAAATGTATATACAAAATCATTTTCTGGCCAAAAATAACATACTTCTGTTTAGTCTAATATGAGCACACCTACCTGTGTCTCCCACTCTCCTGATCATAGACACGCCGTAGGACACTCTCCTGCTTCTCCCAATCCTCCCTTGTCATAGGTGCCGTCGCTTGGCTTGCCATCATCATGTCGACACTTGGGCCAATGGCTGAGCCATTCTCCACCACTTCTGGCTTCTTCTTGGAGTGCCTCTGCCCTTTCTCCTTGTTGGAGTCAGGTTTTCCTTGTTCAGCCGAATCTTTCTTTGTCTTCTCGTGGGAACTCTCCTTCTTCAACTTCTTGCTTTCTTTCCTCCTATCTTTCTTTAGCTTTTTTAACTTCTTCTTCAATTTCTTCACTTTCTTTTTGATGGACTTCTTTTGCTTTTCTCTTGCTTGCTTCTTACACTTCTTAAGTCTCTTTTTCAGTACCTTTTCTCTTTTCTTTCTCTTCTTAAGAGCTTTCTTAAGTGCTTTATCCTTCAGTTTCACTCTGTTCACTTCCATCTCTGATCCTGATGACTCAGATGATGATGATGAAGAAGAGGAAGAGGAGGAGGACGACGATGATGATGAAGAAGAGGACGAGGAAGAAGATGAGGAGGAGGAAGACGAAGAAGAGGACCTTGAGGACGCTGACTTCGTTCTTTTCCTTTTCTTCTTCACTTCTACGTGATTTGGTGATGCTGAGGAGGACGAGGATGAAGAGGATGAGGTTCTTCTCTTCTTGTTCTTCGTTCTTGGTCTTGATCTGTTGGTGGTTTCGTCAGAGCAGGATATTGGGTCCTTCTCCATGACGACCCTAGAATGAAAATCCTTATTAGTGATACGGTGTCTATGCTTGAAGTATTACAAATATGGTACTATAAAAAAATTAAATAGTGTGAGAGTAAATGAAGAGACTTGATATTAAGAAAGGTGTATGTAAATAATCTATATAGTATCTTTAATGACTTGATAATTATACTCTCTCAACAATTATAAAGCTAGGCTAGATATTGAACCCATGAAGCAATATATAGGCCTAACTACTGTGTTTAAAGAACCCCAAATCAAGAAATTCAACGCACTGCCAACATGGGGCACAGACATCAATGCCATGGCATGACTGGATTCATTTCTATGTGACATGTACCTCTAGGTCATGCACTGTTAAGCCTGCTCTGAATTGTGTTTGCTTGTATGGCCATGACTGCAGTGACAGGAGTGACAGCTGCTTAAAAGTATGCCTAAGATATATGCTGCCAATGCTTTTAATTTTTACTCAAGCAGTTGACTATTAGCAGTATCCAACACATGGTGTCCTAAGGTGCAGTAAAACTTGTCACCATTGGAAAAATCAAATTGACACAGAATCTACAATCACCTCAGATATCCTTTTGTTTGAGATTGTTAATTTATAAATAAGTAACTTTCTGGTAAGAAATGGTGAACTGGCAATATACATAGAACACTACACAACAAAATGGAAAAGACATTCTTTCTCAATGACAAATGAACAGCAGTGAATTCTATAAAAATATTACAAAATATAACAAAAAAATACCCAGTCTAAGTAAGAAAATTCAACAGAAAATGACAAAGCAGTCATATCCAGTTCAATTCAAGTACTGTATGCTGAGCCCCTTCAGATGAGACTAGTCCTGGAAAGATTTTTTTTTATACAACTGAGAAATGTATTATCTTTTTAACACTGACTAGATGACTAATAAGGCAATTAGTTAATACAAATGCTTGAGAAGTTGGTACCTTGGCAGACAAAGTAAAAGAAATGCCAGTTACTTTACTCCCCAGGCTTCAAGATGGTTTCAAAGACATCCATTACTAAATCTATAGTAATAATAATAAATCATTGAAAAAAAAGAGAAATTAACCTTTTTGGACTGAGAAGAGGTGAGCAACACCAACAGATGGGTGTGTTTTAGACAACTCCAAATCTTACTATAAGTTTTACCTTATAAATATAGGTAGTAATGGTAATGAATAAATCATATTTCTTTGTCC
Organism: Penaeus vannamei; assembly: GCF_042767895.1. NCBI lineage: Eukaryota > Metazoa > Arthropoda > Malacostraca > Decapoda > Penaeidae > Penaeus > Penaeus vannamei. Next base: position 7,100,943 of record NC_091572.1, read on the forward strand.
AATCTCAAGAAGCTGAGGAAAATAGGAAACATGCAAGCACAGAAGCCTGAAAGAGCATGGGAGGTTGAGAGGTACGAGTTTGTTATCTTCACTCCCAGAGATCAGTAAATAAAGTGTCTGTGTATTTACCACTTGGGTCCTTCATGGCTAGTGAGATGCCTGTTAGTACTTATTTCTATATGCTTTCAGGTAACTTATTTCCTTCCCAAAATATTTCAACCTCAAAGCTGTAATTCCTATCTGCCTTTCCGTTAGCTCCATGTAACCCCAAACATCTAACTTTTACTAAGGGAAGTTTATAAAGAACCTGATCTTACAGACCATAAAATATGTGTCATACTATCATCCAATAGTTACTGCAGAATCCAGCATATGAGTGAAAATTGGGAATTTTTTTTATATAACTTGTTAAAAAAATATAGCAAGCTCTTTAAAATATATAAGCACCATAATGCAAATAGCAGGAAATCATGTACTTCTACAGATATATAAAATACAAATAGAAAAGCAAAATTGTCTTACAAGCAGATCAGTCACACCAAGAATCGACTGTATGAAGGGAGAGGGGGTTGCAAGGCAAAGGTTTGTTGGTTGCAGGGGTTATAAAAAGAGGATTGGGTGTTAAGACAAGCAACCCAGACACATACAAGAAGTAAAAGGAGGTGTATATTTAAGAAGAAGGGGTAACCCATATCTTTGGCTGTAGTGCTAGAGGAAAGCTGCTAAAAAATACCAAATATTTTAATTTAAGCTATATTCCATACATACTGAATTAGATGCTGTAAAAGAACCCAACCAATTTCAAAGCTAATGTTCTATCAAAGTACTAATAAGGTGGTCCAGACCTTTAGCATTAAACAAATCTACAAGTGTGTTATGGTTATATCAACAGGACCTGCCTCACTATTGATACACTTAAATCAGCCATTATTGAAATAAATAAAAGTGAGATGACCTCTCATTGTAGATAATTTACAAATTCTGTACATAGCTCTAGTGAAAATTAATCCTAAATTCATGGCCATGCATCTCTCCACATATAATATTTTTCCAAGACATGAACGTCACTTTTTATTTAAGCTTACCTATAATACAATCCAATCTACATTGTACAAAAAACAAGAACACTATCAAGAATAAGTAAAATCAATCAATTGCATCTAATTTATTTAATATTTAATGAATCTCAGTTCTGTTGTTATACATAATCTAATAATCTAAAAGTCCAAATACAAAGAACTAATAATATTTACGATAGATATATACACTGTTCAAATATACTCCACGGCTAGAAGTTATCAAAATAAACATCTCAATAAAAATATTTCAAACCCAAAACACCTGGGTTAAAAAAAACATATACTCCAGCTGGTCCACTTTCATCTGCGCTTCAATACATTATTAAGCAAAATCATACCCCCTGTACTTTACCAAATGTCAAAAGGAAACAAAATGAGTGTAAAGAATAACCAGAAACACAAGCTATAACGTAAAATTCCTTACAAATAACGCAGGTTCTTGAAGGAGAGAGATTCT
>NC_091572.1:7129978-7137478 GCF_042767895.1 Penaeus vannamei
ACACACACACACACACACACACACACACACACACACAGATATATATGCATACAGTCATTTTACTTACATTATAATTCATTCTCCAGGGATCCAAAAATTGCCTTTCGACTACAACAGAATGGAGGAGTATGAGAGACGGCAGTACCTGTCCCGAGATTACTACAATGTCACAGGAGCCAATGCAACAAGGGCCAGCACCATGAACGTTGATGAGGTGATAGAGTTTCTGAAGTCAGTCACTCCTGAAAACTGCAAGAGGTTCCACCCAGACGACTTGCTGCTCCGGGGTGACATTGGCTTTGGCATGGATAAGCAGTTTGAGAATGAAGCCAGGATGGCCCTGCGCTTAGCCAACTTCCTCAGCGCTTTCCTGCAGGTAGGGTGCTTGCTCTGAGCTGCTTCTTCTCCTTCTCCTTCTCCTTCTTCTCCTTCTTCTTCTTCTTCTTCTTCTTCTTCTCCTTCTCCTTCTTCTCCTTCTTCTCCTTCTCCTTCTTCTCCTTCACCTTCTCCTTCTTCTCCTCCTCCTTCTTCTTCTTCTCCTTCTCTTCCTCCTCCTCCTCCTCCTCCTCCTCCTCCTCCTCCTGCTCCTCTTCCTCCTCCTCCTCCTTCTCCTCCTCCTCCTCCTCCTTCTCCTCCTCCTCTTCCTTCTTCTCCCTCTCCTTCTTCTTCTTCTTTTTCTTCTCCTCCACCTCCTCCTCCTCCTCTTCCTCCTCCTCCTCCTCCTCCTCCTCCTTATTCTTATTCTTCTCCTCATTATTATTATTATTCTCCTCCTTATTCTCCTCCTCCTCCTCCTTCTTTCTTCTTTTTTTTTTTACTTTATATTGTTCTTTGTTCTCAGTTATCTTTTTTATCTCCTATTTTCACTTAATTTCCAAAAGTATATTTTCATTTTCTGCAGTCTGTATTTTTCTCTTTTCATTGATATTTTCATGTCATCGCTTTCTTTATTTTTCCATTTTCTTTCTCGGCACTTTTGCAGTATCACCTAAAAAAAAGTCCTAGTCATATTGATACTAATTTACCATTGTTTGATGTTTGTGTTTCATCTCATTAAAGGTGGTTGACCATAAGGAGATCTTCTCTGGTGTTCGTGTTGTGGATCAGCCTTTGTCTGAGGACCAGATGATGGGTGAAGTCTTGTCTATTATTCTCGGAAACAGTAGGGTAAGGAAATGGCTGATTTGGCTTTGTGTTGGTATATTGGAATACTTGACCTTGATTAAAGGGAATGGGGATGTTAACTCCTGGCCTCAAGTGATACATGTCAAAAAAGACTAGTCTCCTATTGATATCTCAGTCCAGTTACAATTTATAGCCATTTTACTTTATATATTTTGTTCTATGGTAACTGGGTGCTTTTGCAGAAATTTTCACAACAAAATGATGTTAATTTGATATATTTGTTATGAAAATTATATACAGAACTTTATAATTATTCTTGTGGACAAATACAGGTTTGGGCATCTGGAATGTATTGGGACCGCAGTAAGTTCACAAACCGAACCCTGTTTGCCCCCTTGGCTTACAAAACAGAACTAAATACAAGAAAGTTTGGAATGGAAGATTTGGCCCGTCTGAACTCCTCAAGGGAAGCTTACACCAACAAACCCTGGTTCAGGTAAATGCAAGAAAACATAATTTCAACTACAACTTCTGATACTTTCATGATCTATTATATGTAACTGATTTTTCCACTATGTACTCAGTTTATATTTATTATTTTCCCAGGAAATTGAAAAGTAGGTGGTCAACTAATTTTGATGACTTAGAGAAATACTGGATCAAATTGAAGCTGAGGCATAACTCTACTGGGATGCACTCCATTAAATATGAAAGATACCCAACCTTCTACAAGTAAGTGGCATTTTATTATAACTTACAATAAAACTTTGTAAAACTTAGATTTATAAGTAAAGCCAAAAGAAAGGATTTGCATGTGCACTAACTGATGGCAATTTAAATGTTTCAACTTTGTGTAGAAACCTCCAAACAACAATGTTTGTTAACCGTTTAGTCAAACACTGAAGTATGCCTTTAAACCCATTTGCTTCTAATATTTTTATTTGCCGAGTGGCACAGCGAACGGAATTATTGGCGCCACGCGGCAGTTCCCCAGTTTGTGCCTGGCTCGTTCGGTAGTTTGCGAACAACATTAGGCACCTAAAACCTGTAATATGGTTATTATTTCAAAAACTTCAAAAAAGTAAGGTTTACCTTCACTTTACATGCTAGTGCCATAAAGTTTAACCTTACGAATGTTGTTGTTACTAAAAGAGATAAATAATTTCTCCCCAATAAGCCGATAGCATGGGAAACACGACCAGTATTGCCACCACTATTTTCCATGACAAGCATAGATGCCAAACGTGATAAAAGGGTGAAGAAGATATGAGTAGTTTTATGTTGTTAGTCCCTTAACTTTTAATATTATGCTTTTGGATTTCGGGATGGGAAACAAGTTAAGAGGTGATTGTGGATACTGGAATTCTATCTTACTGGAATTCTATCTGGCATCCTTTAGCTTCCACCAGCCATTCTCTCTGCACCTGAGGGACATATTATTAGGCTTTTTACCGCACTGAGTAAAATTGGGTTTTTACCAGTCCTGGAGAATCTTGGAAAATCATGGAAATTGAAGTTGAAATTTCCATACCTCTCCTTAAACTAATTTTTACTCTTGCACCCCATGTTATATCAACATGTTGTTATTGTTATTTTTGTTATTATTATTATTGTTATTGCTATGATTATTATTATTATTATTATTATTATTATTATTATTATTGTTATTGCTATGATTATTATTATTATTATTATTATTATTATTATTATTATTATTATTTTATCATTATTATTGGTATTTTCTTATAAGTGTATTTAAGTTAGTATTTGTTTAGAAAGTTCATATATTGAGCTTTATTTTACTTGTATTTTAATGTTATATTCATTCGTATTTTCATTGTTTAATAGGGCAGCTGAACTTCAACATGGCCAGTGGAGTACCCCAGAGTTTGACTGTGAGGGCTTTGTCAAGAAATGGGTTGTTCACTACACAGCTCCGTTCTTTGGCTGGGATGCTTTGCGGTCAAAGCTTGAATTTAAGTAAGTGTTATTTTCGCATTTTCTGTATCTTTCAATTCATTTTACTGAGATTATTTGAAAGAAAAGTAATGTTTTGTGATATCTAACGGTATACAATGTTTTGTTATATTTTTTCAATAATTCTGTCTTTTTTGTTTTTCCGTATTAGCACATATTTTTGATTTTATATTATTTTGTTCAGGGGTGCTGTCCGAGTTACAATGGATCTCATGAAACTAGACATCACCCAATGTCCCAATGAGTTTTACGTCCAAAATGCCTTTAAGGACACTCACCGCTGCGACAGGAAGTCATCCTATGTAAGTTATTATGTTTAATTTCCTTGTGTTATCATAACCTAGATGACTTAAGAGATATGTGATAAATTAAACAGTGTGATATTTTTTTTTCTTTTTATGATTTGTTAATCATGCATGTTTGCATTACGATTATTTTTTTTAATCGTCTTTATGTTTCAAGTTTTCTTACTGTCTATATTTTTTCTTCTGGTCTTGGGCAAGTATAGTTTATGTACTAAAAATCATGCCAAATTATCCTCTTGCAGTGCGTACCAATCCAAGGCCGAGGATTTGATACAGGTGGATACAAGTGTGAGTGTATTCAGGGGTTCGAGTATCCATTTGAAGATCCCATTACATACTTTGATGGACAGTTGGTAGAGGCGGAATACTTGAACATCATTCGTGACAAGAAGACACGGTGAGTGGAATCAGCTTGTATGATGTTGTGGGTTGTGTTACGATTTTGGTGTTTTGAGAGGAGTAGGTCTGCTTGTCTACTGGTTCTAGCTGGGTTGTTGGAATTGGTGTTACGTGAAGTTTTGATGACATTATCAGTGTACTGTGGCATATTTGTGATGTGGTCAGTAACTCATGACATCACTCTTGGTAAATTTGCCTACAGATTTTCCACTCATAGATCAAAATAATGTTAGATACTTAATATTATGCAGATTTCACCAGTTAGTCTTACACTACTTGTATGTTCAATGTATTTACTTTTTTTCTTATAAAGTCTCCTTTTTTCCTTATCTTCATTTTATGTTCTTTTACTTTTCCTTTTTTTCCTTTTTTATATACATTTTTCCTTTCTTTTCTTTATCTATGGCCTTTTTTATCATTCCTCCTTTCTGTATCTTTATCCTCCTCTTTCTTTTCTTTACTATTTCCCCTTCTTTGCTTCTCTCCGAATATGCAACCATAAATCATATATTAACTATTTGGTGAGTCAAGGAAAAATATGGTGAATGATTATTTTTGTGGAATTTGATAGAAAAATTCTCCATTTCAGGTACGATTTCCTGAAGTGTCGTGTTGCTGGTGCCGCAGGGATCCAGAGCAGTTTTGTTACTGTTTTAACACTCATTCTCTTTACCATTTTAGCCCGCAGACACTAAATTTTTCGTTGTGGTTGTGAACTCTATTTCTTATTGTCAGATTTTACTTATTTATATGTAAATTTTTTATCATTGGTTTTATCAGTAACACAGAATTTTAAGGTCTGTGATTTTAAGCTTGTTATTCCAGATATTGGAAATACAAACCAAATGAAAATGTAGCCCATTTTTCTTTTCATAAAAAGTATTGATTGAAATCAAGTCTATATTTACTTGTAGGACATATAGGGACTATTCACAGAAGTATATGTGTATACTATGAAGCAAGTAAACAACAAATTTTATTTTTATACAGGCGTACTAATATGTTTGCTTAACTTGTTCAGTGAGAGTAATGTCATTTCATGAAATTACATTGGTCATGAATTGAAATTACATTGATAGTGAAATGAAATTACATTGGACATGCTTAAAATATTTTAGATATAAAGAAATCAATTAAGTTAGAATGTTGTATATTTTTCAATTTTTATGTTTATAAGTAAAGTTTCAACCAAGTACTTTTTTGGTTTTGATAATGAGCAATGTTAATAGAGCACTTTTATGAGACACCCTGTCTGGTTGCCATTATTTGGCTGACAGATATCTTGAGAAAGTTTTTTTGTTCTTGTTTATTCATTACTTTTTTTCTGATTGTATTGTCAGTTTTGTTTTTATCTTATTGTTGAAATAGAGGGTTTTTGAATTGTCCATATATTGAAAAAAAGGGAGATCCTACTGTGCTCTTCATTTACATTTTTAAAGGATTGTGTATGCTATGGTATTTCAAAGTGCAGTTGATAAGTGCCAAATGCACATGTTATTGAGTTATTGCAAAGTAAAAACTGTTGAATTGACTGAGTAATCAAAATTACTTGGTTATTTCTCTTAATCAGTATATGCTTTGTTAACTTTCACAAGGTTTAACTTGAGTAACTAGAACTTTGCAAAAGTTTTGTCCAAAAGTCGTTGTGTTGCAGAAACTTGAGTTGCAGAAGTGCCGTCCAAAGACCACTGTGTCACAAACATTTGCTGTGTTAAATGTATTTCATGTTGAGAAGTAAAAGGATAATCATATTGTAATTTACTTTTGAGGTGAAACATTCTATCCAGAAACTCGGGTATCCCATGTTTTCGGGTAAACTACGTATTTGCAATGATGTACAAATTCACAGTTTACTGTGTTATTTACAGTGTGGTATTTTTCAACTGGAAAATGTTATTCAGAATTTATCGAGTGTAACTAATTTTTTTTTTCATTTTCTGTTGAAACTGAAAGATCATTTTCAGATTTTTGTATTTTTAGCTCAAATGTGTGAAATCACATGTATGTATATTCCGTCCACAGGTAGTTGATACATACTGTACCTTTTTTAATGTAATAGTGATAGACATTCCATCCAAAGTTTTGTAAGTGTTTGAAGTTTCAGAAATGTACATTTACTATATTTTTCTGCTATTATAAGATATGAAACTAATCTGTTAACATTCCTGAACATTTAGTAATGCCAGGGAAAAGGGTTATTTTTATCATCTAAATTTGAGTTAGATCTGAACTCTATAGAATAAATACCTTTCGTCTCTATAGAATATAAATACCTTTTGTCCAGTTCTTGTCTAGGTTGTGTGAATGTGAGTGACTGTTTGGATATTGGAAGCAATGTCAGTTGTGAAAGCTGTAGAGTGAAGAATTAGATTTGTATTTTTGATTGCATATATGCATTACTTTTACTGTATATTTTATTATACAGCTGTACACACAAAGACTTATTAATGTACTATAATCTAGTGGAGCTAAGTCCTTATCTACCTGTAAGCTTTAGGTAAATTCTTTTTAGCTTGTGGTATATGCTGAACTGCATCTATTTTTTTTTTTTTTTTTTTATATACTTCACAGCAGGATTTGTACAAGGAAGGCTTCAGCTGTAAATGTGTTGCATTCATAGTGGACATTTATGGAAAAATAAAGACCTTAATAATAATTCATTGTTTTGCTATCCTTTGATAAGCTATGAAATGATCAGTATGAGATGGCACATTTCTGATATGTACATATTTATATATTGGATTACATACATATTGGACAGTATGTTTGTAATAACATGTACACTTTCTGCAATAAATCAAATGAAAATGGAACTGAATGAACACAAAATTCTGGGACATTGATAAGAAACCTAGGTGTTACAGCTTGTTGAAGATGCCCAATGTGTATCTTATTACTACATCATTTTAGTCCCAGTTATCGATAAAGACTGAATTAATAAATGCAAGTGAATACTATGCAACTAATGTTGATAGAACAATTTAAAAATGAGAAAAGAAAAGAAAAGAAAAATAACAAAAGTCACTCAACTTTCATCAGTTCTTAAAAAGTGAATGACTGCTTTACATTTAGCAGAAGAAATGAATCCAATAAAAGGAGGAGTGTGTAAAGTCATGATACAACCTATTTCTAGGCCACTATTCCTTGATGAAAATACATCCTCAACAGATGATGAATAGGATTCTTGGATATCAATAATGAAAACACAAAGTACAATAATATTCTTGGCTGTGCTTCATAAGATATCTTTACATCAAAAAGTATTCAATGGTACTATCTAGATTAGTATGCCAAAATATAGTAATTTTGGAGCAGCTTTTATCTACCATCAGGTAAACCACAGTTGAGTTGCCAAATAAACTTAAAAACTAAGCATATTGATTTTCTAAAAAAAAAAAAAAAAAAAAAAAAAAAAAAAAAAAAAAAATTATGTTGCTATTCAGTCTTTCCATAGATATGAAGATGGAAACCCATACAACTGTTTGTAAATGATGATGCAACTGCATCAGAGAAAATAGTCAAGTGCTGCATGTGAAACAATTCAATATCTAGGATATGAACCTTTCCCATTTTCTGTCTGGCTACGCATCCCATTCACATTGTTTAGTTATCAGTAATATTTCCGAAGATGAACAACAGCTTGGAATTGCATAAATGCAGTCACATATCCTACTTTTCTAACTCATTTCTAACC
>NC_091572.1:7144978-7157478 GCF_042767895.1 Penaeus vannamei
AATAAACTCATGAGGGTGGTTAAGAAATATAAGAAGTTGAGTGTTGAAATCAAATGTGCTCTATCAGAGAGGTAAAATAAAACAAGCGGAAAAGATAACAAACGATGTAAAGCATCCCTTGCACCACTGTTAGGTGTACCTCAGTTCAGGGAGAAGATTAACACCAACTGCTCAACACACAGATAGATATAGAAAATCTTTTGTGCCAAAAAGCATTCTTCTCTTTAGCCACTTAAAAATGAAATAATTTTAATACCCTGACTGTCTGCATGAAATAATATTCCTACTATGTAATAATTTGTGTAATGCGTGTTTTATATGAACAATTACTGCAGAGATGTTAAATATTTTGTGACAGATTGAAATGTTAATTCCTAGATTCTTAGATGATTTAAATCTTACTTTCCCTTTTACTTTTATAGCAGAGCTATGAGCCACAAAAAAACAATTTGTAGATATAGTGTATCACAAATTGATTTAAAAAGTTATCTTATCTTATCTTATGGATGCATTTAAAAAAAATCACGTTTCCCCTGTCAATTTACATAAGGTATTAATAGATAGTATCTCTTAATCTATATATCTTTGAATTGACTCTTGGGTTTATGCAAGTGTACGAAAACTATCTGGCCACTGGTCTGGCACCTTTTAACAATCAAATGCAAGAAGATATATATATGTAACTAATACCTTTTTATTCGTCTATATACACAAAACAGCCTTAACAACAACCCCCAGTTTAGAGTCATTTCCACTAAAGTCTTAATTAACTGCCTCTTGAATGACATTTTCATATTTTCAAAAATAGATTAATTGATCCTTGTGAACATTCATATTTACAACAACAAATATGATACTATATAAATTGATGTGAGACGATATTATGGACTTACCTCACCATATGTCTGAAAAAATTTCTGTATGCCTTTGCGTTTTGCTTTCAAATCAATATTGCCAACAAATACAAAACCTCCTTTGAATGGAGTTTCCTCTTTCTGACTTTTGTGTTGTTTTGCACGATTTTTTTCTCTTCCAACGGCCCCCTTCTTCCAGCTGAAAATATTAAGACAAGACATTAGATTCAAATGCACTTTAATAAATCAGACATAAAACAGAATATCAAACTCAAATCCATTTTTAAAAATTGCAATGATAAAATTCAAATTCACATTCCACTGCACATGATTGTTCTTTAAAGGACAGAGGTCTCAATAATGTCATCAGATATACTACAATATCAGGACCATACACACCTCTTACTAATTCCTTTATCTGTCTTAAATTTCTTGCTCCTTTCCTTTTCAAATGTTTTGTTCTCATTTTCCCTTTTTCTCTTATCTGTTTTGCCTGAATCATTTCCACATGGCTTTTCAATTTTGCTGAAGAAGAAAACAACAGTGTATGTTATTTCCAGGGTCTAAATCTTATCTTAATGTAAGTTATGGTAAGGAGTAATAGTAACACCAGTCCACACTTTGTAACAATGTAAAAATGCATGAAAATCATATTAATAATATCTAGGTCCGGCAAGCACTATCTATCATTTAAGCTTCACTGTATATGATCCTACTGCAAGAAACAGATGTTTGAATGATAATCTACAAGGATGCATTGTAAATTCAAAGTTATACTTACTTCTTGTTACCAATTCCTTTATCTGCTTGTAATGGGTTGAAGGAATCATCAGCCTCTAATGTTTGCTGGAATTTTTTGTTCCTTTCCATTTCAACAAATGATGGAGCTTGCTTCTCAGATGCCCTTTTTTTGTTTTTGACATTAGGCTTACTGAAAGGAAATCATCACATGCTAGCATACATTACATATTGCTTGAGAATACTGCATAATGTATGACATATTAATCTCAAGTAACAGAAGTATTAACACAAAACTGTACCAAAAACATAGAATAAAAATTCATTAACCATAATTTTCATGTCAGCCAAGTAATATCTTTTATATGTCGAATGAGCTTTGAGTGATATTGTATCAACCAATGGGCAAGAATCAGACTGACAGAATCTCAAGATCAATAAACAAATATGTCACAGTAAACATCAATCTATCATTTGCATCAGCGATGTTTTACATTGTTATCTATTTCTTTATCATGTACAGACAAATACACAAACGCAAACCTTTCCCCATTTGTTTCTTGATTTCCTGCTGCTTTGTCTGCTTCTAATAACTTTTTTAATTTCTTCATATCAAGTCCCTTGTTCATTTTCTGTTTTTTTGAAGGAATTATTTTCTCTTTTGTCTTTTTATTATTTTTGGATGCACTAGACTTATCTTGATTCTGTGCTGGACTGTCATGCTGAGGCTTTTCAAAATCACTGAAAGAAAAAGCATCATTAGAATGGAAATGACTACAGTTAATGTAAATTCCTCATATCTACATATTTCACCTTTTTCCTTTTTATATCTTCAGCAAGAAAATTTACCTGGAAACAGCCATCATGCTAATATATTTTTTTTTTTATAACGAATTTCACTTGGTGTATTTCATCAGTCTTATAATCTTTGCTATTACAGATGTCGCAGTAGATTTTTTAACTGAAATTATGAAAAAAACATTAGTCTCTGGAGAATAACAGTTTATAATAGTACATATTCTCTCTCTTATAAGGCTAATTCTGATTATCTTCAAATGCATTGCGAAGAAACACTTTTCTCACCTATTTTCTGATAGTGATCATACTTAAATAATATTAATAGAATATTCAATAATATGACTAGAATAATATCATTACATTATACATTCCTAATTCTCTACTAATGGTAGTTTAATATCAATCACATTCATTTTTTATTCAATACATTCAATACTGCAAAAGTACTAAATTCTTACACTAGATAACACAAAAGTATTTTCTGAATTCAAAGTAACATAACAAGAGGGCAAAAAATAAAATTAAATGCAGTACTTCAAATATGACTGGGAATATACATGAAATAATATTCATTGAGAAAAGGCATGACAACAAAAAATAGGAAAAGTTGAAGAAACTTTATCATATTTCTAAAGAAGAAGCAATTTAAATCTAGCCAAATATCTTATGTGATTCTTTGGCGAATCTTTCTAATACACCCATATGTTTACCACTTGCCTCCAGAAGTGAAAACCAACATACCACTTTCACAAATATTTTGTGAAAATAAAAGGTCATAGACTGCCTTGGGTGATTTACCATAAGATGAAAAACCTGTCAACATTTGCTTTTGATGGTATATACATAGTACACTTTACCAACCCTTCTGGCATTTGCTAAAGTACCAATGAATGAGTTTCGCTAATTGCATAAGGAACACTATACGAAGATCCTTATACAACTGGTTATGATATAGCCAATTTGCATTTTGGAAGCCTCTGCAGGTTAATCTGTAAGATTTACAAGTTCTACAACCCTTGTGGTGCAAATCTACAACAATAACCACGATATCCTACCAATATTTCTGTACACATATGTGTAATCATAAAATTGGTCAAATAGTTGGAAATTCTCCAGAATTTTCCTCTGTTCTCATGTGCTATCATTTAAGACAAAGATATTAAAGATATTTTAAGAGAAAAATAAGACTAAACTTCGAGGTTCAAGCTAAAAATTTCAACCAGAATTAAGAACTCGGTATTTATTTCGTTTCTTCATTCTCGTTTTGAATGAAGGCACAGGACTTAGAGCAAATACATATACGGAAGGCTTCTTGGAAGTAACTTACTTTTATTTAGCGAATTTCAATAAATTAGACGAAGAAATACGCATTCTACACGTGGGTTTATTTTCATGTGACGTCACGCTTGTCCGATTTCTGTGACAGTAACCTCGACGATGACGGTTTAAGTAGTTGAATATACACATAAGGGATGCTAAAAAGGAAGGATAGTCTGATAAAGGTAATGAAAAAATATCTGAAAAATATTAAGAATACTAGGAAGAAAATGATTTACCTAAAACGGTACAAATATTACAATTATACATTCGTACCCTTCCAAAAAGTGAATACCCCTTTCCGAGGCCGCAGTCAGGAACTGGAAAAAGCATTCGGACACGGACAAAACAAAACACACCGCTGTCCTCACACGTGTGGAAGAGCAGACGGAAAATCCATTTAATTTTCTCTAGTTTCTGGAGAAAAGGAAGACCTTTGGGCGCAAAATAGAACGTGTTATGGGTAATATTACTTTTTGCCAGTTGATTTAGTATGTAAGATATACAGTAGTTCAGTGTAAGTGATAATAATTGATGTACAGACATTTTGTAGTAGTGTAGTATAGTGGAAATTCCGGTATTTCAGTATTGAATAGCAGTGTAGTACCGTTACAAACCAAATATAACAGTAATAGTTGCGAAAAACAATAGGCAAGCACAATGTAAACATCAAAGATCTCAAAATTTGCACAAGGCCATGGTGCCAACAGGAAGGTGAGCGCTGGGTATCTCGTGAAGCCTCAGCCACATCTGGGTTCTGACTTAATTCATGAGGCATATCACCCAGACCTCTTTGGGCTGTATCTTGCCGGTCAGTTGTGGTAGAGGTTTTGCATTTCAAGTTGTGAGCAGTCCCCCCTTAAGAGAGAGTGTTGGGGGGACAGCTCCGGAACATTGGCATAGGCCTAACTGTATAGCTCGTGCATGATTTAATCCTGCTATTCCGGGGCCCAGGATACTTCTCAGCTCCCAGATATCATCACAATTGTGCCTAGTTCTGACTAACCACCATTATTGAACACAAGGAATCATAAGGAGTTCATTGTTACTAAATTTTGAGATTTTAAGATAAGAACTTATTCTAGAAGATTAGGTCAATACCTATAGTACATTGCAAGGACATCTAACCAGTGCCCAGAATCAATAGCTTGATCAAACACAAGGATATTACAAAATATTATCAAAAAATACAAATGAAGAAAATATTGAATTTTCAATATAGCAATATATATATATTTTTGTGTGTGTGTGTGTGTGTGTTGTGTTGGGTGTTGGGTGTGGGGTGTGTGCGTGTGTTTTCTTTTTTTTTTCTTTATGCAGCCATGTTCTGAGAGGATTGTCCGTCTTGTAATGACCCCCCCCCCCCACCGCATTCTTTTTCTATAGATGCAGTCAGGCCAAGAGGGATTAAATGAAGTTGTGTAAACAACATTATCACAATTATATGAATATGATGTTGATGTCAATTACAAGACTGTCATATAAATGTCATCAAGATGTCATATTACTTATCTTATTGTTTCCCTCTCCCTCCCCCTACCCTCTCTCTCTCTCCCTCTCCCACTCCCTCTCCCTCTCCCTCTCCCTCTCCCTCTCCCTCTCCCTCTCCCTCTCCCTCTCCCTCTCCCTCTCCCTCTCCCTCTCTCTCTCTCTCTCTCTCTCTCTCTCTCTCTCTCTCTCTCTCTCTCTCTCTCTCTCTCTCTCTCTCTCTCTCTCTCTCTCTCTCTCTCTCTCTCTCTCCCTCTCCCTCTCCCTCTCCCTCTCCCTCTCCCTCTCCCTCTCCCTCTCCCTCTCCCTCTCCCTCTCCCTCTCCCTCTCCCTCTCCCTCTCCCTCTCCCTCTCCCTCCCCCTCCCCCTCCCTTCACTGTTAAACCTCATATTGAAATTCCATAGTTTAGTTATATATTTTTTTTATTATTGGTTATGTTGTAATTACTTCTTTTATCACCAGGTTGGATTTGCATTGAAATGTATTGATGTGTTTTTCTTTATTTTCAGTGGGAAGTCTAAAAAGGAATTTACTGTAAATTGTTATCAGGATGGTGTCCGTGACCAAGTAAGTTCATCATATAATTTTAAACTTGAAATTATGCTGTTGTTACTAACATATGATTCTCACACAATGTTTGTAAAGCTTTTCTATTACGCTGTAATTGTTATGTATTTAGAATTATCACAGTGAATGTCTGTTTTGATGCAGAATGAGTAAGCAAGTCCCACAAAAACCAGTCACCACAAAGAAGAAAATGAAGAAGACACAAGCGAAGAAGGCCATAAATGAAAAACATATTGATGCAGCAGTTGATGGAGGTTTGGAAAAAGCAGAGAGTGATTCTAAGTAAGTGTAATATGCAGCATATATAGTCTCTGGAAATTAGAAATATAGCGTGGAATTTTAGACTCCGCTTTTACGTGTTTTCAGATACACTTTTATGTATAGGACTACCCTTGCTTTCTTAAATTGTCCCTTGGGCTTTTATTTATTGATTCATCATCATTCTTCAGTGTACTTTGGTGGCTTGAAATAATCATGTACTTGGATATCTTTCAGAATGAATATGAAAGTCGCACCTGAAGCAGTTCCCAAAAAGAAGAAAATGAATAAGGCTCAAAAGAAAGCCATAAATGAAGAAAATGGTGGTTTGGAAAAAGAAGAGGTTGATTCTAGGTAAGTGAAGTATATATACTGCATGTAGTCTGGAAACTTGAAACATATTTCGAATTTCAGTCACTGTATTAAGATGTTTTCAAATGCACCATTATGTAAACCCTCGATATCTTTAATTTCATCTTCGTTCTCTGGTGTATTTCAGTTGTTCAAATTTTCATGTACTTTGGTACCTTTCAGGCTTATGTGTATTGAAGACTTGTTCTATTTCAGGAATGATAATGAACAGCAGTTGGAAGATAAAGAAGAAGACCAAGTTACTCCAAAAGAAAAAGTGAAGGCAAAGAAAAATAAGAAAAAGAAAATGCAGAAGTCATTAGAGACAGCTGAGGAGGTTGTTGCAGATGAAGAGGGGTTTGTATAACTAATAGTTTGAATTTATAAATTCTTATTTATTTATTATTCATTTATTATAATTTTTGTCAGCTTACAAGCACACTCAATCCTTTGCTATCACAGGTTCTGCTATTGAGAATTAATGTAATCACTCATACCTCAAAAGTTAACACCCCTCTGCTAATGTATACCCAAGTATGCTGTTGGGCTCAAAATCTGATGCAATAGCTATTGGGAAAGTATGAGGGCTGTTTTCTTAGCTTTATGCCAGTTTTGATTGGTTTCAGACGTACTGGCTTTAATGTGTTGGCAAATGTAATGTTATAAACACCTCCAATTTATTGAATTACTGGTTGACCAATTTATGGAGTTCTCAAAATCACTCTCTTGTTAATACATGCAATGCTGGTATTGATAATTATTTTACCTGCTATGATGAGAGAAAGTTTACCTTGTGCATGACAATAGCAGATTGTAACTAGGGATTCAACTATAAAGGCTTTAATTGTTAGGCAGCAAAGATTTTATCCAATATATAGCTGCTAAATTTTTAATTGTCACTTAGGGTTTTATATATTGATTTTTCATTCTTTAGTGTATCACAATAGCCCAAAATTGTCAAAGTTATCATGTGCTCTCATAGCTTTCTGGCTTATATGATATTGAAAACTATTTCAGGAATGATGATGAAAAACAGTCGGGAAATGCAGAAGCAAAACCCCAAAACAAGAAAAAGAGGGCGAGTGACAGCCAAGATCCTGCAGAGAATAAAGAAGGAGTAAATGCAAATAAGAAAAAGAAAAGGAAGAATTCAATAGACACAGCTGAGAAGCCACTAGAGGAAGAAAAAGATGCAGATGATGAGAAGTTTGTATAACTAATTTTGAATATATTTTAGTTCACTTGCTTTTTTGCCAGTTTGTAAGGATGTATCCTTGTCATAAAATATTCATACAAAGGGCGTGGCTGGGCTTTGATTGAGAGGGAAGACTATGTGTTGAGCATTCTAGCTTGTGTGTGTTTTTTTGTTTTTTTTTTCTGTTCTCATGTTTTTTATTTTTTATTTTATTATTATTATTATTTTTTTTTTACAGAGATGATATAGAAGAGGACAAAGATGAAGAACCATCTGCTAAGGTGGAGAGTGAAGAGGCCAAAGAAGAACTGGAGCGGCGTACCTTATTTGTCGGCAATGTTGATATTAAAGTAAAGCGATCAGCATTGCGCAAAATCTTTAAAGAATATGGGGAGGTGAGTATTGATGTTCATTTTTTCTGTCTCTAGTGTGTTTGTATATATGAGCACATGTATATAGATGTACACACACACCTACATACACATACCCATATAGTCTACAGATACTCATATACATGTACAGATGCACATACAAACATGCACCTATACATATGCACATGTTTGAAAAGGAAGTATATAAAGGCTGTATAATTTTCTTGTGTATTTTCAGAGTTCTTGGTCACTTGAAATTTGAAATACAATGATTATTTCTAATCTTTAAATAGCACGACACAGAGTTGTGATTGTTTTACAAAAATAGTCTTATGATAACCGTAATTACTTTGATGTATTTGCCAAGAAACATTTGAATACATCAGTCCTGTTCTTAGACTAATATAGTGTATTTTATTTATTATAATGCAGGTTGAGACTGTTCGCTTCCGTAATGCTGCTGTTGCTGACCCAAACGAGTCCAAAAAAGTGGCGATGATTAAGTAGGTATTTTAGAAAGGGTTGCCTTCCTTTTAAGGTGGTGTAGCAGTGTAGATTATTTTTATTTATTGGATTGGTTGCACAAGAAATTTAGTTTGCTTTTTTCCATCTGTCCATAGGCAATTTGTTTTCTGGGGTTTTCTATTTTGTTTCTTTATTTCATGAATATTTGTTATTGTCATCCTATGAGCTATACTGTCTATTTACCATTTGAGTAATTTTTCTTTTGTGTGGGTGCCTATCCAAAAGCATGTGCTGTGATTTGTTCACACAATTCAAATAGTACCATTTTGTAACTGGTAACTCTTTTTCTCTTCCTCAGGAGACATTTTCATGAGTCACAGGTATCCATTATTGCCTATGTGAGATTCAAGGCTGAGGAATCGGCAATTGCTGCTCTGAGTGCCAACAACAAGATTCTCAATGGAAGGCACCTTCAAGTTGATCGAGCCTCTGGAAACCGTAAAATCGATCCCAAGTGCTCTGTCTTCATTGGAAATCTTCCATTTGGTGAGGATCAAGTTAAACTTCCATTTTTATTTTCTTAATTACTATAAGGTGTAATGTTATCTTTAGAGTTGTAGAACACAGGAGTTCCTGTTTTTTAAGTGAAATTTAAATGTTTGGATGAATTTCTTTACTTACATAGATGCCAACGAGGAGGAGGTTCGAGATATCTTTCTGGACTGCGGTGCAATTGAGAATGTTCGCATTGTACGTGACAAAGAGCTAGGCTCTGGAAAGGGATTTGGCTATGTTAACTTCCAGGTAATTGTGGTTTTTGTTGTTAAACTTCTGATTTTACTCTTTTTTCATTTTCTCCTCTTTTTCTTTGTATTGCCTTTCACCCCAAATTTTTTCTCTATTTTTTGTTTTGTTTTGTTTCCTTGGCTTGTTTCCCCATCATTATTTTATTTCCTTTTTGTTAATGTATCCATCTCTTTGTCTTTTAAATTCTATTCTAGTTGTTTTTATCACCCACACAAATTTTGCCCTCCTGAGATCCATGCTTCCTATAATTTAAATAAAAAAATGTTGATTATGTTTACTGAATTATTTCTGTGATCATTTACTTTTTTACGTATATTTTTCAGTCACCAGATGCTGTTGAATTGGCTCTCAAGATGAGTGGAACCCCCCTTAGAAAGCGACAGTTGCGGGTAAAGCGCTATTTGATGAAGGTAGGTAGGAAGTTTGATTTATGACAGCATTTATCTAAGAACAGAAACACAGTAAGACAGTAATGTTGCGGTATTTGTAAAAGATGGAACAATACAGAAAAAAATTGATATGAATGGTTGTAGGAGTACTTATGATTCTAATTACTTTTACTATATACTGTCTTCACAAAATGATTTATGTCCATACAACTGTCGTGCGCAACCTGGATGAGTGATAATCCATGTCAATTGTAGTTTTGCTTTATCAACTTTTTTGAACATACAGAACTTTGCACATAAATAACTTCACAAGCACTCAGTCACCAAGGAGAACCTTGCTAGGTCTGCCAGACCTCACTTTTTTACCTCATTTGTTGAATTTTCATTAAATAAATAATTCCTAATACTATTATTATTTTCATTTTACTATTATTGTCATACTTGTTATTATAATAATGTAAACAGTACTATTAGTACTGAAAATATTGTTTTATTTCCCAAAATTCAAGTAATAGTGTAAGCATTTGAGATCATTTGAATCTAATAATTAACTGTGGTGAAGCACTTGTGGAACCATGTGCGTTTAAATGGAATTCTTAAGCTAGAATCTTAGCAGACTGGTCAGAGTACATACCCTTCTGGCATCAATAGGTTTAATTAGAATAATGATTGAGTACAAATGATGTTGATTTGATTTTTCCTTTTATCATGGACTTGATGATGATTACTACTGTAATTCACTATTCAAATACTTTGAATGAATTGAATAAGATCTAAAAGATAAAGTGTAGCTGGACAAGCAAGCAGATATTCTCTTGACATGTTCAGCATTTATATGCATGGAAGATGCACTAGGCCACGTGCAGCTTTGAAAACAGTAATAAAGTTTAGGTTATATCACTGTATTAATGTGTACTTCAAACTCTAGGATCAAGTGGAGAAGCGTCAAAAGATGATGGAAAAGAAGACGCAAATTAATCCCAAGAAGATGAGGCTGAATTTCATGGCTAAAAACAAACAAGGAGGGAAAAAAGCAGCGACTTCCTTCACCGGAGAGAAGTTCAAAGCAAAGGAGAATATCAAAAAAGTAAGTTTTAAAGTGTAAATGGTAATTGCAAGTCAACCATTACATGACATTTATAGGTCTTATGATATACATAGGTTTAATACTTGACTTTGTCTTTATTTGAACACTGGCTAGTATTTTGATCAGAATTTAAAATGTCAGGCTTATATTTTAGGTTGAGGACTTCATTTTTTGAGTATCTTTGCATAGGAATTGTAATTTTAATGTATTTAACTTTTTTTTCTTTTAAGATGTAATGATTGATGAAAAGATATTAATAGATAATTTTCATTTGAAGATCAGTAAATGATAAATTGTTTATCATTAGGCATTGGCTCAATCATTTTTCATACTAGATGTTCATGGTTTCATGACAACATAGAAATTATTTACTTTTCATTCAACAAACTATTTTCAGAAGAAGAAGTTCACCAAAGATGAAAAGAAAAAGTTCGCCATCTCGAAGAAGCTGTCAGGAAGCAACTAATAATTTGGTAGCAGTCAAAAATATCAAATTAAACAATTAAAAGGGAACAGTTGAAAATGGTGGTTATATAAAAAGTAATCTAGATCTGTCGTGCATAAACAGAAAAGCAGACATATGCTGTATGATTATAAAAGGGAAAATAAAAAATTGTTATATGAATATGGCATGTTTGTTTTATTTTATGCTACTCCCCCCCCCCCTGAAACTAGACTTTGAAAATAAAGAAAAATAAATTAATAACGAAAAATACTGTTATCATTATTAAGTAAGTTTGATATTCTAAGTATGTATATATTAAATTTGGTATTATGATTAATTATCATTATTATTTATTACTACTATTATTATTATGATTATATATATTAAGATTATGATATTACTATTATCATCATTATCATTGTTATTATTATTGTTACCATCACCACTTCTACGTACTACTGCTGAGGAAATTTTCTTCAACATCTCTACCTCTCGTTACCAATATTGCCCCAATGGGCCACTGTTTAGCCCCAGACATTTAACTCTAAAGATTTGATGGTGTCATCACAGGCATACCACAATAATTATATGTATAGATGATGCCTTGTTGAATAACGACAACATAGTGGCAGCTTTCTGGCACCCTTATGATTTTCTTAAGACGTGCACCAAGAGGGGTGTGATGCTGAAGCCCCGAGAATTCAAGTTCTGTCAAGAAGAGGCAGAGTTCGCAGGCTTCAGCATCTAATGGGATAAATACAAGCCTACTGAAGAGAGGCTAGTGGCAATCTAAAGCTTCCAAATGCCGCCTAACCCTTCTTGGGAACTAGCTGGTTAACTAGCTGGCGGCGACACAGATGCTTGCACACCTGCAGGACTCACATGCCGTCACAGCCACCCAAGATATGTCGACTCAGTGGGCATGTATATCTGGTGCACACCACCAACCACCACCACCACGCCCTTGCTGCAGTGTCTCAGTACACCGCAAAGTGGAGGAATCTCCAGCAATAAATTTAAAAACAAGAGAGAACGATGGCCTAGATCTATCCGCTAGGGAATACGTGAAATCAGAGCAAGTCTCCACTCAACCAAGGGGTTTGAGTGGGGCGTGGGTGCGGGGCCACCTCGACGTGGGGCAAGACTTGTCACTGAAATAGAATCACTCCCACGCCGGTAATATACTGTGGCTATACGGGAGTGGTCAGTTGTACCGAAAGAACAGGAAGCATCAAGGGGAGTTACTGTAATAATGATTGCTATTATAAATGCCTCCGGCCAGTCGTTGCTAGAAGAGCCCGCAACTCCTCACACGCCAAAAAAAAAAAAAAGAAAAAAAAAATGCATTAGCGACTTACACCAGATTCAT
>NC_091572.1:7162478-7164978 GCF_042767895.1 Penaeus vannamei
TGTTTGTTTTTGTTTGTATGATAGATTGAATGTTTGTTAATTTTTTTTGTGTGCGAAGAATAGGTGATGTTTTTATATTTCATTACTATTATGATTGTTATTTATAGATTTTTTCTTTTCGTTTGTATGATGGATTGGATGTTTGTTTAATTTTTTTGTTTTGTTTTTGTGAAGAATAGGTGGTATTTTTATATTTCATTACTATTATGATTGTTATTTACAGATTTTTTTTCCACATCGTTTTGTTATATGTATTTAGGATTTTTTTCGGATGTGTGTCTGATTTCACTATCTCATGACTTATCATTATTCATATATTTTCCCCTCGTTTTATTAAAATTGGTAAGATTTTTTACCGTAATTTTATATTTTGTCTTATTTCACTTATTATAGAGATGTCGGACTTCATGTACCTTCATCTGTAACCACATATAACATAATGAGTATAAATGAAACATATTATCATCACTAATCATAAAAATACAAACAAATCCTCCTTTGATAAACCATGCAATTGACATTTCATTTATCTAGAAATCATACATAAAATGACATTTTTTTTTTTTTTTAACGTGGCGATAATAAGGTCGATTTTGCTTCCGTTCACCCTCGCAGACTGCTCGTGTGCGTGGAGGACGGGGTTCGAATCCCTCAAGATCAGCATTTGCAAATTGTGAAGATACTAAGGACCATGCTGAGGAGATTTCGCTGCCTCCTCCGCCGGGATGCTGCAAAGGTGAGAAGCTATATCATTAGAGTGTTATAGTATTATAGATGTAGATGTTTCTTGTATTACTTGTAGAGAGAGATATTTGATCTTTTTTGTTTTATTGATCTGGTCATTCATGTATCCCTCACCATCTTTATCATCACCATCATCGTCTTCATCATCACCATTATGAACATTATCGTCATCATCATTATCATCACCATTATCAACATTATCGTTATCATCACCATCATCATTACCATATTCACCATCAATATCAATGTCGACATTAACTCCGGCGAGAACCATAGCTAGATGGAGGAAAGGGAAGACTAAGGGTTGTCAAAGGGAGTTAAAAATATGGCAAAGGGAGTTTAAATGGCAAAGGGAGTTCGCAAAGGGAGTTAAAGAATTGCCTAAGGGAGTTCAAAGAATGGCAAAGGGCTTTCAATATATGTTCAAAGTGTCTTAAATGTGTTCTAAGATATCTCTGGTATATCTGAGAGGGGTAAGGGCTGAGTGTGTGTATCTTAGACGTTGGAATGTCTTAAGGAGGCTCAAGGTGTGTACAAGAGAGGCTTCGGAATGCCTAAGGCAGTGTTGTCCAAACTGGGGTCCGCAACATAGGTCATAAGGGTACGTGAACAAACATTAAGTTATGTATTTTTAAAGCATTTTGTTATTAAAACTTTTTTATCGTTTATTAAATTCGAATTTATTGACCAACACTCCTACAATGCAGTCTTTTCATAATTAGTATATTATTTGCATTATAAAACAGTTTGTTTAGTCATGGTGGGCGGGAGAGGGGGTACGTAACGGTACAAGAAATAAATAAAGGGTACAATAGGCGAAAATGTTTGGACAACACTGGCCTAAGGGGTCGTAAAGCATGATCAAATGAATTCAGGGTGTGTTATGGGATCCATTGTGTGTCCAAGGAGGTTCTGATACATTTGGGTCCAAGGAGTATCTAAATGGGTCCAAGGTGTGCCAGAGGGGTTCAAAGACGTGTTCAAAAGGTCCGCGGTGTATTCAGGGGTCTCAACGTGTGTCTAGATGGGTTCCAGGGGAGCGCCAACCCTCTCTTGGTACACCTAAGGTTGAGGGGTTAAGCGGGGTTTCTCCCATGTTCCAGAAGTCGTCTCCTGCAGCCTCATTAGGAATGCTTACGCTCCGATCGCCTCCGTAGAAGTCCTTACGACGAAGCTGGCCATCTGTATATATGTATAGGGTATCAAAGGGATACGAGCGCGGGAAGGGACGACAACGAGTTTATTCCAAATTTTTAACCGTTAAATGATGCCAGATTTTTTTTTGCATGTATCAATTTGCCTGAGTTTTGTGTTTTATTTTTATTTATTTTTCTTCTTTAAATCAGTATCTTTCTCCTTATTAATCCGTTTGATGTCTCTGCAGGGTTGGCTGACAAACCAGACTGAGCTGATTCAATCTTTGGCAGTTCATTTTTTAAAGAATGTGATACTATCGAGCAGGTTAGTTAAAATTCCCTTTCTCACTACCAATATATTTTTTTCAGTTTGTCATATTACTTTCCATGAAGTAATATGATAAGCTATTTACTTCAGTGATTTATAACTTCATTTTCATATATATTATGTAGCACTAATTAATCCATTGATCCATTAAATGCAAAAAGTAAAAGAAAAATTGGGGAGTTTTCCAGACGTAAACAATGCAGGCGGAGAGAGACTTGAACAGGGCATAGGGAAGGCAGTGCAGCAAGAACTACGTATTTTAGAAGATGGAACTGTTGCATAGGACAGGCTG
>NC_091572.1:7167478-7172478 GCF_042767895.1 Penaeus vannamei
ATGTGTGTGTGTGTCCGTCTGCCTGTGCGAGTAAATATTTGCGAACAGCATAAACGCCCATATGCATTCGTAGACACACAAATATCGAAATTACATAAAAACTGTTTTATTTCCGTTTCCTTCCAGATGGCGCCACCATACCCCGAGGCGGCCGAGGCGGGTCTGGACAAGTTATTTGATTCGCAGACCGTAAGGCGCCTTTTGGGGTTCTCTCTCCCTCTCTGTGTCTCTTTCTTTGTCTCCGCCTGTCTGTCTTTCAATCTCTATCTGTCTCTCATTCACTCTTTGTCTGTCTCTGTTTCACTGTCTTTCTCTGTCTGTCTGTCTGTCTGTCTGTCTGTCTGTCTGTCTGTCTGTCTGTCTGTCTCTGTCTGCCTCTGTCTCTCTCTCTCTCGTTTACTCATGTGCCTCTTCTTTGTTCCCTGATTTATCTACTATTCATTTTGCTTCTTTATTTGCCCGTTTGTCTCTTTTCTGTTCCATCATTTATTTCTCCTATTTGTTTCTTTATTTTTCCTTATTTTTATTTATTGGTGTAGGCTTATTAACATTTCACTTTCTTCCGTTTATTTATTCTCCCCTTTTCATTCACACTTGTTCTTCCTTTCCATCTTTTCATCACTACGTGTCCCCTCTCCCTCCTCTTTCCCATGACATCTCTTTATCTTCTGATTCCTTAGTTTACTATTTCATCTATTCTGTTCCTTTACCCTTCTCCACCTTTTTATTTACCTTATTTATATTCGCTCCTTTCTTTCTCCATTATGTTCCAGTTCCTCTGTCTGCATCCATTTCTTCCTTTCATTAGATTTTCATTTATTTCCCGTATTCGTCGTAGCCACTCCCCTTGCAAGAGTACTGTGTTCTAAAAAAAAGTCGTAGTGAAATCTGAATATGAGTTCTGGTGGCACTACAGTACATTTAGAAGAGAGTATTGCTCATTCTATTAAAAGTTTATATTGCTTGTTATTATTAATGTCGTTTTACTTGCTTTTATTATTACTATCATCGTTACTGTTATCAGTGCTGTCATTTTATTATTATCATTATTGTCACTACTATCATTACCGTCATTATTGTCACTACTATCATTACCGTCATTATTGTCACTACTATCATTACCGTCATTATTGTCACTACTATCATTACCGTCATTATTGTCACTACTATCATTACCGTCATTATTGTCACTACTATCATTACCGTCATTATTGTCACTACTATCATTACCGTCATTATTGTCACTACTATTATTACCGTCATTATTGTCACTACTATCATTACCGTCATTATTGTCACTACTATCATTACCGTCATTATTGTCACTACTATTATTACCGTCATTATTGTCACTACTATCATTACCGTCATTATTGTCACTACTATCATTACCGTCATTATTGTCACTACTATCATTATCGTCACTATTATCATTACCGTCATTATCATCATTATCGTCACTATCTGTCGTCATTCTTATCATTATCGTCATTATTATTATCTTCATTTTTTCATCGTCATTATTATTATCTTCACTTTTTCATCGTGATTATTATTATCTTCATTTTTTCATCGTCATTATTATTATCTTCATTTTTTCATCGTCATTATTATCATTATCTTCAATATTATCTATCGTAATTATCATCGTTATCAACATTACTATCATCATTATCATTATTATCATACAGAAAGTTGAATACTGGGAATGTAAAGTGAGGAATAGAAAGTGCAAGCTGCCATGTAATTGGTCAATAGGGGTCATGTGGATTGACCTCATTCGGCAATAATTTCATGATGTGAATGGCCTAATTAAATATAAATTGCGTGGCGTGGATTGACCTGACACTGAATGAGTATAATAATTGTGGCACCAGCTTTGTTCCTCACTCATCCAGCCAGACGCATCATGTCCCGTCAGCTGATCACCAAACGTTCTCGAACCTTCAAGTATTCTCCCTCCGTGCGTTCCTTCTGCTACGAGGGAGGAAGGAGGAGAGACGCCCCGCTGCCCTACTTTTACCTCTTCGAGACCACACCTTGTCCGAGGAAGGAGGTCGAGGCCCGTGGTCTCTCAGCCGCCGAGTCTCAGGCTTCCAAGTCGACGACGACGATGACTCCCTCGTCCTTACTGCTTCCTGACACAGCCAATGGACGTGTAGTGAAATCAAGGTAGTCGGAGAGGAACGACCTGCTTCCAGTTACATAGTTGAATAAAGTCCAAATTTACGGGTTTGAGAAAGTGACCTTTTCTTACCAAATTTCTCGTCGAAAATAACGGAGAAGACGAGTAGACGTGTAGTGAAATCAAGGTAGTCGGAGTGGAACGCCCAAGGACCTGCTTTCAGTTACATATTTCTCGAACTCGACGACGGCAATTTCGAGTCCAACAGAGATACTGAGTGAGAGGAGCCGGAGCACCTGTCTCCCTGCACTACGGTCGTCGGAGAGGAACGCCCCACTGGACCCCGAGGTTCCAGTGGAAGAAGGTCGACCACTTGGATGCAACGTCGACGTGGAGATTTTGAACTGTTTCCTGACGCTGAAGCCCTGGGGAACGAAGGGAGGTGACTAGCCGCTAACCCCCCTCTATCCTCGTCGTTTTAGAGTTCCCGATCATATATTTGAATAAAAGCGTTATACCATATCCTTTTTGTATCTTATTTGTTCTCCTTTCTGTTACATGTTCATATCGTCTGCTTATTTCCCAGATAATTTATATTTATTTATTATATTTATGCTATGCACGATTTTCGGCATTTATATGGGACACATTTGCTTAATGAATTTTCACTCCAGGTCATTTCTTTGTATACATACTAATGTGCAATTGCAAGTTAAAAGTGCGGGAACCACACTAGACACAGGCAGTATGCGTGTTTGTAAATGAAAATTGTATCAGTAAGATACAGCTCAAAGGATGTGTTCGCGCATGCACCGGTCATCCATTTGACTTTTCTCACAGTTTCCACATTTCAGTAGCTCTCTCAAACGTCACTTAAAAGAGATGACCACACTGCACGCGATATGCTGGGAAGATAGAGGGCCACCGCTACTCTCGCTCGCATTAAACGTGGCTACAGAGGACGGGGAGGCTGAATGTGAGTTGACATAAATTATCTTAATGAATGTTATTGAAAATTTGGACGAGAAGTAGTAGTAGTAGATTTGAAATAACACTTTTATTCAAATACATCATCTCTGGAAACATTAAGGAGAAAATGGGGGCCGGTGCATTTGCTAACCTACTCCGCCACCGCTGCCCAGACCTCCGGCGTCGTGGTGTAATAAAACCTTCCGCGGCGTCGACGAACGTATCGCAGTACGAGGCTATCTTGCCTTCATCAGACATCCTTTGGGATTGAGCAGGAAGGACGAGGGAGGCATCTGAAGGCCCCTCCCACTCGGGATCACTGTCGTTGTCGCCGATTTCGAAGCCGGGACACCGAATTCAAGGTTAGTTCTGCTAGGAGTGGTCTCGAACAGATAAAAATAAGGCACAGGGGCGTCTCTCGTCCTCCCTCCCTCGTAGCAGAAGGAGGAACGCACGGCAGGAGAATGCTTGAAGGATCGAGAGCGGTTGGTAATCAGCTGGCGGGACATGATGTATCTGGCTGACTGAGTAAGGAACGAAGCTGGTGGCTCACTTTTTATACGTGACCAGCTAGTAAAATCGATCAGGTCAGGTCAATCCGTGTCCCGCAACTAAAACCCAATCAAACCAATCCGCCTCTTGTAACCATTGCCGCATCAGGTCAAATTACATGACTGATATTAACCAATTATGTGGCACCTTGGACTGTTGTTATCATTGCTCTTAAGATTATCATCATTATAATAACTTTCACCGTTTTCGTAATATACGTACAATATCACTTATGGCACACTGTTTATCGTCATACAACAAAAATATCACTTATACTGCATCCGTGTTCCCCAATCTTACCAATCCCAGGCTGAGAGATCGATTCGGATTTTCCTGTCCCGATTGGAAGCTGACATCCTCCTGCTGCGTCGTTGCCTCTCACAGGTCAGCCGCGCCACAGGTGAGTCCCACAGTTTCCCAGGTAAGGTAATTCAATTGAAGTTTTCTTGGGTTGGGTGTTATTTTGGGAAAGGTGTGTTTGAATTCTCTAATTCATCGTTTATATCTATATACACTCACTTTTTGCTATTTTTTATATATAATTCGGGTCTGAAAATGAGGATACCCTCCAAAAAGAGACACAAAATCAAAAGCAATTGAATGAAAAAGTAAATGAAGTGAAATCCCATAGAGAAATATGGCATATGGCAAATTTTACAAATCAAGTTTATACCTAATGCAAATGTAGATCATGATTACGGGACAGAATTGTTGTCTCTCCCTGTCTTTCATTGTTTTTTTTTTTTAAATATCAATTTATATTGTGATCTAAGCAGCATGTAAATAAATATATGAAAAATCACATACACACATATACACATTTATGTCTCTCGCTTCGATTAAAAAAAATGATTTGTTAACGTATTGATTCTCCAACGCACAATGAGAGCCTCAGGGACAAGCGTTGCCAGGAACCGTCTTGCGAGCGCCAGCCTTGTCTCGCGGAAGATGCAAGAGCCAACGACCACACAGACGAGCCAGCTGACACTTGCGAGAGCGTCTACTGAAGAAAGACTGAACCAGTTCGTTAGGAATGTCCTCCGGTACAAACAGAAAGAAAAATAACGTAAGGGGAAAGAAGGATTACAGAAGAATCATCACCCATAAGAAAGGAGTGATGAAAAATGACACAAGTGAAATGTGTAATCAGGCAAATACTTTCGGTGTATAATTTATGATTATTTATTTTATGTTTTGGTAAAAGTATATTTTACACAGTATGTTAATGTACAACATATACTATCAGTGTTGAAGTAAATATAATACAATAAATAAATTCTATGACATAGAATATACGTACGGAATAATATATTTTTTTGTTGAGTATACACATACTATTTTGTTTGTATTTATC
>NC_091572.1:7179978-7184978 GCF_042767895.1 Penaeus vannamei
TGACAATAACCTTTATTACTGATGTTCTAAACATCATCATTATCATCGCATCACCATCACCATCTTGATCGTTATAATTGTCAATATCATTTGTATTACTATTATCAATAATATCCGTTGTCTTTATTAGTAAGAGTAATAGTATTATTAGTAGCAGGACTCCTACTACTGCCTTTGTTATCATTATCATTTTAATTACTTTTAGTATTACGGTTATTATAATTACTATCACTCTCATTACTGTTGTGATTACAGTTGTCATTATCATTATTATTATCTCTTGTAGTTGTACTCTTATGAGTTTTAGTATTAGTATCTATTTTTTATCCTATCTATGATTATCATTGTTATTGATATTACTGTTATAACTATTATTATTATTAAGCAATTATCATTACTATTTCCATCATTATCATTCTTATTATTATCATGGCAACAGCTGAACATCCTTTAATGTGGGACAAATATTGAAGAAATGCCCACTAAATGGGTGCAAAGAGTAGGAAGTTGGAGAGAAATGCCTCATGTTATAGAAAAATTAAAGAAACGGGATGGCATTTTACACATTCAGCAGGAATAATAGGTGATAACTCTTAAATATTTTGACTTTTGTAAAATAGACATCAGCATATAGTTGGCCAGTGTCGAACATCATTTAATGGATGGGTGTCGAGGAATATGTACGAGATGAATGATTGTAATTATATAAACGTGAAAATATGAAACTCAGTGAGATGAATAGTATATTAGATAGATTCGACAAGTAAATGGTAACTATATGACTTATTGATATTTTAAAAATACGTATTCTAATGATATTGATGATTAGGAAGTCTGTGATGAGTAGTGATATGAACGATAATGGTAACCTCAGTGGGAATGCCAACGAGATAAGTAAATAACATGCAAGTATATTTATATATTTTCCCAGTATTTCTCTTCATCATAATGCTTAGTTGAGATAACTAGGTAGATAGACAGAGGGCAAATGAGTAGAAGGGGGGGATAGAGAGAGAGAGAGAGAGAGAGAGAGAGAGAGAGAGAGAGAGAGAGAGAGAGAGAGACAGAGAGAGAGAGAGAGAGAGAGAGAGAGAGAGAGAGAACACGTTGGTAGATTTTTTCTTCAACTTGCTTAATATTTTACGAAAACAGGTTCTTGAAAGAGCCAAGAAGAGGTTGGCAACTTTATTATAATTCTTGAACATTGGACTTATTTCAATGTAATATATATATATATATATATATATATATATATATATATATATATATATGTATATGCAAAATTTTAAGTCTAGTAAAATTCATTTATCTTACAGATGCTTCCGTGGTGTAGTGGTTAGCACAGCTCCTTACGCGACAAAGAGAAAAAGAGGTTTTATGCATATATTTCTGTTTGCATTCCTCTACTTCCCTACCCTTCTTTATCTTTCTCCTTCTGTTTATGTCTCTCCGGTGTTTAAAATGTAAAGAATTATGAAAAAATGGAGCGATTGATTTTGCATTTTTTGGAATTTCTCGGTTGTTCGTTAGTGTTTATGCGCGTTTTCAAATTTTTGTTGCTTATCCTCTCGTCATCCAGTGACTGAATTAGTGATATGAGAAGCAAAGAATGGAAGGAGGAGGAAGAGGACGAACAAGTGATGAAGAAAAAGAAATAAAGACCAAGACGGAGTAGAAAAGGGGGAGGAGGAGGAAAGAGGTGAAAGAGAAACTAACATTGTTTTATTATCTACGTTGCCCACTTAGACAAGACAAACGAACATTTAGAAGAGAAGAATCACATGTTTGTTAGCAATCAGATCCGATTTAGTATCATCGTTTACAAAGGAAATGGATTTGCAACATAAGACAAACTGCACGATCTCCTTTTAACTGTAGCTTGATGTCTACTTCTATATTTTGAAAGGTTTGTTGTCACTGTAGTTCAGTTTCATGAAATAAATGAATGCTACTTTTAGTACGGAATGAAATAAAAATTCGAATTTCGAACGCCGTTCATTCACCTGATGATCGTTCATCCTCCTCTCTCATTCTGTTTGCGATCTATATTTGAAGAATTTCTTAAGAAATCTTTCGCCAAGACCAAATTCTATTATGAACCGTATTCATGTTGACAAGTGTGGAAATATATGAAGGAGAATGAACATCTTCACAATACACGAGATGCATTTGACCAATTTCGAATATATCTTTGGAAATACATACATGTGAGAAAATATACAACATATATATATATATATTACATGGGAGCTGATCAATCACCTGATGATCGTGACCTCGCGCTCGCTATACGCATAATTGCCGCCGCGACCTTGGATAGTTTGAATCTACCCGATGCGGTGTTCATATTTTCTCTGTGGCGATGTGTGCAGCTTCCATGACCTTCCTTTGGTGTTTGTTTAATCATTAGTCATCGCTGCAGCATAGACGTATATACCTTGCTCAACTTCAGGATAAATACTGAATGCTATTATAAACAGAAACATACTCATGTGAAAAAGAAAGTCAGAGAGAGCGAGAGAGAGAGAACCTATTATCTTCTCTCATCGAGATACTACACACATTCATTTTACATTCATAGTGATCGAACAACAATTGGCAGCAGCGGATCAAGAAACATATTGAATGGTAAACAGACGTCGAAATATCTTCATTTATGATGTGTGTGAATGTAGGCCTAAAAATTAATTAGAAAAATATAATGAAAAGTTAGTGAAGAAAAGGCAACAGAGAGAGCCATTATCATTATTCCTATCATGTAATAGAGAGAGAGAGAGAGAGAGAGAGAGAGAGAGAGAGAGAGAGAGAGAGAGAGAGAGAGAGAGAGAGAGAGAGAGAGAGAGAGAGAGAGAGAGAGAGAATAGACAGCGAGGGGAAGAAATAGATATGATCAACAAAAGAAAATGAACTCATTCCAGCAGCCAGAGAGCAACTCATATTTGTTTGTGTTAGGTAAATTACCTGTGTCTATCCAGGGATTATTTTCTATTCAGTCGTCAGTCTAGATCTTATAAAAGTTACGTAATGGCTGAAGATGGATATTTCAAATGCAATTTCTTTAAAGACATTCGTATCTTAATCAAGTCTTCATTATTCATTACATATGCGTTGCACACACACACACACACACACACACACACACACACACACACACACACACACACACACACACACACACACACACACACACACACACACACACACACACACACACACACACACACACACACACACACACACACACACACACACACACACACACATACACACACACACACACACACACACACACACACACACACAATAATAATAATAATAATGCAACCAGATTCTTATTTATTTTTGAACATCAGTGTAAATCAGCTCTAATCTTTGAAACGTTTCATAGATTTAATACTTTATGTTGAATGTTGGTTTAGTTTACATTCCTTGTCAACAATAAACAATGAATTCCGAAATTATTGGTGTTTATTCGGATTCCTTTTAGGATTCTTGTGTTTATATAATAAATTTCGTTTAATTTTCCGTTTAAGTAACAGTGTTTACCCAAACGGAGTATGTTTTAAAAATAGATATAAAAAATATGTAACTTCTGAAAATATGTTTTCTAAATAGTGTTTATGTTTAAAAAAAATATTCATTTTAAATTTTTCGAATGAATGATATATGAAATGGTATCAATACCAAAAATTCTACTTAAAGAAAGAAAAAATCATGGGAACAGAGAGTAAAATGAAGTGCAAACAAGATATCCCGATAATTAGATGAATTACAGCAATCCATTTCATACCAAGGCACTAGATATATATCTAGCATAGGATCCAGCTGTCACAATACAATAGTAGTAGTAATTCACGCCTATGTACCTATAGTCTGGTTTGTTTTCATTCCAGACTATAAGCAGTATTCTTTTATTTCATGACACAGTGAACTACAGTGACAACAAACCTTTCATAATAATCAAGGTAAAAATTTAGCTACTGTAAAGGCAGATCGTGCAGTTCGTTCTGTTTTGCAAGTCCAAAATCTCTGTAACTCTGATAATACTAAATCGGATCCCATTGCTAAGGAACTTATGATTCTTTTCTTCTATATGTTCGTTTGTTTTATCTAAGTAGGCAATGGAGTCAACATAAACAAGACAATAAAACAATATTTGCTTCCCCCTTTTCACCTCTTTCCTTCCCACTTTTCTACTCCGTCTTCATTTTTATTTATTTTTCTGCTTCACTTGTTAATCTTCTTCTTCCTCCTCCCATTCATCGCTTTTCCTATTACTAATACAATCGCATGATGATGAGAATATCAACAAAATTGTGAAAACGCCCATAAACACTAACAAACTACCAAGCAAATCCAAAAAATAGAAAATCAAACGCTCCAATTCCTTCATACTTCTTCACATTTTAAACACTAGAGAGACAGAAACAAAAGTAGAAAGATAAAGAAGGACAGGGAAGTAGAAAGAGAGATGCAAAATGAATTTCATGCATAAAAATCCTGTGAAGTGTCACCGTCGGGGTTCGAACCCGAGTCTGTCGCGTAAAAGGCGATCATGCTAACAATACACCACGGACACGTATTAAATATCTCAGAATTTTATTCAAATTATATTTTAGCTTTTAGAAGAACATGTATTACACTCAAGTATATAATGTTACATGCATGTGCGTGTGTATGTGTGCTTTTACCCAAAGAGTGAAATGTCATACTAAACGCCATTGTATGCGTCCCATTGCACTGAAATGAGTCAAATCTTAAAAATATAAAATGAAGTGGAAGAGTTTTATATGTTTAATATTAGGAGGATTCTCTCTCTCTCCCGTTCTCTTTCTTTCTTTCCTTCTCTCTCTTTCTCTCTCCCTCTTCTTCTTCCTCTTCCTCTCTCTCTCTCCCTTTTTTCTCTTTATCTCTCTCTCCTTTTCTTTTTCTCTTTATCTCTCTTTTTTCTCTCTCCCTTTCTTTTTCTCTTTATCTCTCTCTCCCTCTCCTTTTCTTTT
>NC_091572.1:7190612-7193112 GCF_042767895.1 Penaeus vannamei
TTTACCGTCGTCAGGGTCGAATAACTGCTCGCGAAGGCTCTCTCCTGCACCTCCGCGAGTCCCGTGCGATCCGTGAACACCTCCTCGAAGGACGCCTCGCCGAAATCCCCCTCCTGAAGGACAGTCAGGTCGTCGCTGTGCCTTATCTCGATCTCCCTGAAGTGCTTGAAGGGGAAGTCCGCCGAGAAGATCCTGGCCAGCTCCCCGTCCCCCAGGTAGGAGCAGCGCATGGCCATCTGATAGGACTCGTCGGCTTGGCACTCGCAGGGAAGGATGTCGGCCGCGTTAGGGCAAGGCAGGTCGCGGGATCCGGGGCCATCTGGCGGAGGATCGGCGAGTCCTTCGTGCACGCCCGCGAGAACCGAGCCGATCAGAACGATAAGGAAGGTCATCGCGGCCACAGAACCTGACAGACACTGGAGGAAATCGCTTCAAAGACAAGCATATGGTGGCGGTGTGGCGCTCTCGGGGGGATGATAAGGTGGGAAGTGCCACGGGTCTGATAAGCAACACGGGGACGCATCATAGATTTAGTTGTACATTTATATACGTGTGTGTGAGAGAGAGGGGGAGAGGGAGAGAGAGAGAGAGAGAGAGAGAGGGGGGGGGGAGAGAGAAATAGATAGAGAGAGAGAAACTGCGTGTGTCCAATGAACTCAGCAAGGACCCGAGCTGTTAAACCGTAACCTAACGTACGACTCACCAGAAAAAAGTTTCGTAAAAATATTTTGTCTCATCAGCTGGACGGCTCCCGTGACGAACACACACACACACACACACACACACACACACACACACACACACACACACACACACACACACACACACACACACACACACACACACAAAAAAAAAAAAAAAAAGAAAAAAAAAAAAAGCTCACATACGCAAACTTGAATAGTGATAATATATACGGATGTGCGTCTCTGTAGGCGTATCTTTGCAAATATGTGTGTACAAGTGTCTGTATTAAAAAATGAAAGAGGAAAAAAGAAAAATTGATATCTTGCTTAGTGTTATCATCGTTCCACTTTGCTTACTTCAAATAAGTACGATTTCAAAGGAGAGAAGAATAATTTCTCTTTTACAGTAGCTAATAATTACTGTTATATTTTGAAAGGTATGTTGTCACTGTAGTTCACAGTGTCATGAAATATATGAATGCTACTTTGGTCCGTAATTGAATACAAATACAAAGGAGACAGACCAGACAGTACAGCTACCAAGGTGTGAAATACTACTACTGTTGCATTGTGACAGCTGGACCCTGTGCTGAGCATATTTCTATTTTGTACCGTATGAGATGTAATTCTTGTTTACATTTCATTTCATTTTATTTTGTACCGCATGAAATTAATTGTTGTAATTTCTTGTCCACAATTTTTTCTCTCTCCCATATATTTTCTAGCTATATTTGTTTATGTTGATACCATTTGGAATATTATATTATCCATTCATAGATTTTCAGAACGAGTATTCTCCTAAACATACACTACTGAGAAAGGATGTAATTCCATAGTGTCTTACAGAAGTTGTCTATTGATTTATATGTTTTCAAAAACGTACTGCGGTTGGGTATAAATTGTTACGTCAACAGGAAAGGATAAGAAATTCATGATGAAATCACAATCTCATCTAACAGGAATTCTAATGCACTCCAACGATTACGAAAATATTGTTGATCGTCGACATGGAATGTTAACGAAAACTACTTTCAAGACGATCGTATTGTTAAATCTACAAAACGCTTCAAAGATTACAGATGACTTCCACTTAAGTTCAGAAATAAGAATCTGAATTACTTCTCGACATTTTAGGGATAGACAGGTGTTTTGGGAAGTCATTAAAAGGAGATAGAAATACTGGTAACTTCTTATCAAGGCTTCGAACTGGACATAGATTCTTCCTTTACTTTTGAACACAAATCTTTAAAAATTCAGTTTCTATTTCGAGATGCATATCTCCCCGCGGCAAATCCTCCTTCGGCGAGGATCCAGATGGATATTCCATGATATAACTTCATATCAAGGTTTCGAATTAAACATAGATTCTGTCCTTACTTTTGAACACAAATCTTCAAAATTTCAATTTCCATTTCGCGCTGTATATTTTCCAGCGGCAATTCCTCCTTCGGCGAGGATCCAGATGGATTGTCCAGCGATTCCCTCAGCGCCGCCTCCGCTCGTGAGCCCAATCTCAGCGTCGCCGCGGGCTACTTCCTTCCAAGAACCGGGTCACGTGACGCAGCCAGCGGTTCCGCGCCGAAAGGGGAGAGGAAAGGCACTGGCAAGGTGGGTGACGCGCGCGGGAAACATTTTCTATCATGGCTGAGCGATGCAGGGGAATGTTCGTCAACGGCAAAGGGTGAGTTCACTTTTAGGTGATTGGACTCGTGTGTCTGTTGCCAACAAGGGAGGGACTTGAGTCGTTGACTACTTCACGTGTAATGACACAGGCAATGAAACGCAGGAGGGGGTTCAGCTGTGGAGGGTTGTCCTCT
>NC_091572.1:7210612-7215612 GCF_042767895.1 Penaeus vannamei
GAAATTGTTTTCTCTTAAAGAGTTTATTTAATAGTCTATTTTAATAAGTTCAGTCAATTTACTTTTTATTATCATTATTGTTTTACGCTGCACGATGTTTTTGATAAAGAATGCAGAGCGAGGAGACTAATTTAACCAATAAACCTGCTGGTATGCCCCGCGCGTGACAAGCTTATAATATACTTTTGCATGAATTCGTGTGGATAGTTCGCATGACAGTTAGGGTATGTATGCAGCGTTTCTATTTTTATTTATTCATTTATTTATTTATTTTACTAGTGTGAATTATTATTTTTTATAGTAGTAATACTGATAGTAATAGTAGCATTGGTAGTACTATAGGCTTGCTAAAAAAAACAATCGTAGTAGTAAAAACAATGGTAATAATCATATTAATGTAAAAAAAAATCAAACATATTATTCTTCACATTTCTTACACCATATATAATCATCGTCCGTTTCCCTCCCTTCCAAGATGACTGCGTCTTCGGCTACGACCTCGTACCCAAGAACCACAGCAAGCCACTCCTCCTGAAATCGGACGGGAGTGGCTTTCTCTACCCTGAAGAGGAAGGAGAAGACAGAATCGTGGGCGTCGGTTCAGGGGCGTCTTTCACGGCCGCTTGTCCAGGGAAAGACAACAAGCTCCTTCTAAACGGACGACGGACGGCCACCATCTCCTGCAGGGGCGGCCAATTCCGCTACGGCAGAAGGGTACGTGTTTATCATTATTGTTTATCATTTATTATTATTATTGTTGTTGTTGTTGTTATCATTATCATTATTATTATTGTTATTATTTGTATTATTATTGTTACGGTTGTTGTTACTATTATTATTATTATCATTTTACACATTTGTATTTTTTTTCTTTTTTTGAGGAAGAGGGGGAGAGGGAGAGGGAGAGGGGGAAGGGGGAAGGGAGAGAGAGAGGAAGAGGGGGAGAGTGGAGGGAGAGAGAGATAGAGAGAAAGAAAGAGAGGGAGAGAGAGAGAAAGAAAGAAAGAGAGTGAGAGAGAGGGAGAGAAAGATAAATAGAGAGAGAAAGAGAGAAGGAAAGAAAGAAAGAAAGAGAAAAAGATAAAGACATCATCCAATAGGGAAAATGCGCACCTTCTCCGCGTGACACCAGAAGACGCCAGTGTCATAACTTTTATCAAGTAAAAAAATAACAAAACCAGTCATCAAAATTACCAAAATGAATATCTTGACCTTAAGCTTTTCCATTTTTTTCCTTTTGACAGTTTCTTCTCGGGATGCAGAGTAGGAAAAAAATTGTCACAGATCTAAATGACAGCTTGACATCTGACTTCCGGCCCAGATTTTATGACTCAATGGTTGCACCGACAGAGGAGATTGAGAATCTTTCCTATTTATATAAGTGTGTCCATAATTTCGTAGTAAACTTAATATGTGATGGTGGTGTTATCTCCATTGATTTATTTGATTCGTTTTACGGAAGACTTTTCCCTCTACTTCTGCCTCTTTCTCTCTCTCTGTCTCTCTCTTCATTTTTCTGTATCTCTCTCTCTCTCTCTCTCTCTCTCTCTCTCTCTCTCTCTCTCTCCCTCTCTCTCTCTCTCTCTCTCTCTCTCTCTCTCTCTCTCTCTCTCTCTTTCTCTTTCTCTTTCTCTTTCTCTTTCTCTTTCTCTTTCTTTTTCTCTTTCTTCCTCTCTCTCTGTCTCTCTCTGTGTCTTTCTTTCTTTCTCGCTTTCTCTTTTTTCTCTTTCCCTCCCATCCTCCCTCTTTCTCTCCCATCCTTCCTCCCTCCCTCATTCCCTTCCCCTTCCCCTTCCGCTTCTCCCTCTCCCTCTACTTCTCCACCTTTCTCCCTCTTTCCCCTCCTGCTTCCCATTTTCTCCCTCCCTCCCACACGCCCTTTCTCTCGGTCTCCAACAGAATGTCACTCTCCGCATTTCCTTCAACATCGCAACTTTATTCCGAGGCCCTCCGCCCCCCCCCCCCCCCTCCCCTGGCACTTCCATTTCCTTCCGGAGTTTCCTTGGGCAGGCATCCTTGCGTCCGGTCCGGTCAGCCTCGAAGGCAAACGTATCCTCAGTTCAGAAACGTTTTGCTTTTGGGGGGGAATTGTTGTCGCGTTTTGTTGTTGTCGTTGTTGTTGTTGTCGTTGTGCGTGTGTGTGTGTGTGTGTGTGTGTGTGTATGTGTGTGTGTGTGTGTGTGTGTGTGTGTGTGTGTGTGTGTGTGCGTGCGTGTGTGTGTGTGTGTGAGTGTGTGTGTGTGTGTGTGTGTGTGTGTGTGTGTGTGTGTGTGTGTGTGTGTGTGTGTGTGTGTGTGTGTGTGTGTGTGTGTGTGTGTGTGTGTGTGTGTGTGTGTGTGTGTGTGTGTGTGTGTGTGTGTGTGTGTGTGTGTGTGCGTGCGTGCGTGCATGCTCGCGCGCACATGCCTACGTGCCCATAGGTATCTTATACCTGCACTGTACTTACACCAAAAATACCCTCCACATCCGAAAAAAATTCTTCCCAGTCATACCCTACGCTTCGTCCTCGCCCACCTCGGCCTCCACGCAACACCCACCTAATCCTCCAAATCCTTCAAATCCACAGACTCTGAGCTGGGAGAACTTAGGATGCGCCGAGACACCGTCCGCTCGCATCCAGGAGGCGGGGCCCTGCGGGAGGGGGGGCACCACCGCCGTCATCGGCTGGGACCTGAGGAGGAGAGTCTTCCTTCCCGAAATCGAACTCTGCTTCGACAAGGAACTCGAGACGACGCTCTACACACACCATGTCGTTCCCGGCAGGTAAGGCTCTGGGCGGTATGTGGCGGTGTGGTCGGCGGTCACGTGGTTGGGGCCATGATAGAGTTATAGGATGAGAAGGAGGATGGTGCTGAAGGTAATGTTGGTGATAAGAATATCAGCCGCAGGGAGAATATAGTGATAGCAATATCGGATAATAGGGAAATAAAATATGATAGTAATAGAAGGAAAACAATAAGAATGAAATAAAATAATAGTGAATCAAATATCACTATATATAGTGAAAAAATATCACTATACTAGACAAATATAAACTATAACTACTATACTATATAAATATAAACTATAACTACTACTATACAAATATAAACTATTTACAAATATAGTGAAAAAATATCACACGATGATAATACTGCTTAACAACATAAAAAAAAATAATCATAACAACAAACAGACATGAACCATGACATAATAACGACCGCAACAAGGAATAACAATTTCACAACAAACCAACACAATAACAACGCACATCCCAACAACAAAATAGACAAGAGACGCCTCCCTCGCCCTCAGACACATCGCCCAGAAGACGGTCGCGCCCAGCCGTCCCTCCTTCAAGAAAGCCGACATGTTCTCCATCAGCGTCCAGAACTCGTACCGCATAAGGAGTCAAAAGAGCCTCGTCCAGGAGCTGTCGGGTGACCCTTCCCTCCTCACGGGCAAAGGTCAGAATTACCTGGCCAAAGGTCACCTGACGCCGGACTCCGACTTCGTGCTGGAGGCCGAGCAGGATGCGACCTACTTTTACGCCAACGCGGTCCCTCAGTGGCAGGCCATCAACAACGGGAACTGGAAGGTAGGGGTCGCTGGGCCGCGGGGTTGCCACGTCGGCTTTCATTTTTCTTTTTCAATTACGCCGTTTTCGATTATTTATTGGGGGGGGAGGGGGGAGGTGATGGGTTAGATTTTAAGGTCTCTTTTTTATCTGTTTTGAGCATTTATTTGGGTTTGAGCCCTTATTTTATGTGATTTATGTATATTCGTTTTGATACCGATGGCATGGTGCATCAGTTATTTAATATAAACAAAATATTATGTATGTATATTCAATTTTGCAAGGTAATAGAACTAAAAATACTACACTAAAACCCTATTACCCGTACTACAATGAAAAATATTCATACAATCCTTTTATCCATTTTTTGACCAGCCGATCTGAATACCTTTCATCAAGATTACTCACTATCGCATTGCCATCAATACCTTTCATCATACCTTCCGCAGATTCCGTTTTCAAACCTCATAATCCCACACATTTTCGCCTATTCCAGAGCTTAGAAAATTCCGTGCGGGGGTTGGCCGAGGACCACGGGCTCACGCTGGACGTCTGGACAGGAACCCACGGCATCTTGGAGGTCCCGGGCAGAAGGCAGGTGCCGGTCAAGGTGTACCTCGGCCTCTCCGCCAACAAGGAGACTGTCCCTGTTCCTGCGTACATGTGGAAGGTGAGGACGACTGGCCTGGTTTGTGGAGGAGGAGTTGATTGGCTTTTATTGCAAGGTTGGGTGGTATTGTAGAGCTTTTTTGTGGTTTAGTGGCGGTGGTGTTTTGAAAGGGGTTAACGAATTGCACGCGAATCAAAAAGGATGAAAATCGACTAAAACTTCAATTTACGGGTTAGGTACAGTGTTTACGAAGTTCATCCTTCACAAACCACATGATTAACAAGTCATATATCAATTTTAAACAAGCTAAGACAAACAAACACATGCCGTTAACAAATCGCAAAATCACCCCCCCTCCCCAAAAAAAATCGCACAAAATTAACGTAAAATAATAATCTGATAACCGCCTTGGGGGTCAAGCCAGCCTTTGCGGGTGCCGGTCCCAAGCCCGGATAAATAGAGAAGTTTTAGTGTCATAAAGGGCAACCGACTGTAAAAAGCCAAGCCAAACCAATATGGAATCCTTAATAGAGCGGTTCATCCATAACGGCGACCATGTATAGAAATGGGAGAAAGCGAAGAAGATAATCGGATAACAAATGATAATCAAAACCGTCTACCATTCGCAGGTGATCTACGAATCGTACACAAACCGAGCCGTGGCGATCGTGATGGCCAACAGCGTCAGGGACCAGGACAGCCAAGCTCCTCCCTGCGAAGACATCTGCGCCTGGCTCTCCTGGGTGGACTGGGACGTGAGGGACGCGAGCAGCGGGAGGACCTACTGCTGCTTCGTGGACGACCTGAGGGCCTCCTTCGAGAACGTGCCCGATC
>NC_091572.1:7220612-7225612 GCF_042767895.1 Penaeus vannamei
CGGCCTGTTGGGCGACTTCCTGGGTCTCCTCCTCGGCCTGTTGGGCGACTTCCTGGGTCTCCTCCTCGGCCTGTTGGGCGACTTCCTGGGTCTCCTCCTCGGCCTGTTGGGTGACTTCCTGGGTCTCCTCCTGTTGGGGGACTTCCTGGGTCTCCTCCTCGGCCTGTTGGGGGACTTCCTGGGTCTGCTCCTCGGCCTGTTGGGTGACTTCCTGGGTCTCGGCCTCGGCCTGTTGGGCGACTTCCTGGGTCTCCCCCTCGGCCTGTTGGGCGACTTCCTGGGTCTCGGCCTCGGCCTGTTGGGCGACTTCCTGGGTCTCGGCCTCGGCCTGTTGGGCGGCTTCCTGGGTCTCATCCTCGGCCTGTTGGGGGACTTCCTGGGTCTCCTCCTCGGCCTGTTGGGCGATTTCCTGGGTCTCCTTTTCGGGCTCTTGAGCGACCTCCCCTTCCGGTTCTTCCCTGACCTCGTCGGTCGTGACCTCCCCTTCCGGTTCTTCCCTGACCTCGTCGGTCGTGACCTCCCCTTCCGGTTCTTCCCTGACCTCGTCGGTCGTGACCTCCCCTTCCGGTTCTTCCCTGACCTCGTCAGTGGTGACCTCACCTTCCGGTTCTTCCATGACCTCGTCGGTCGTGACCTCCCCTTCCGGTTCTTCCCTGACCTCGTCGGTCGTGGCCTCCCCTTCCGGTTCTTCCCTGACCTCGTCAGTGGTGACCTCACCTTCCGGTTCTTCCATGACCTCGTCAGTCGTGACCTCCCCTTCCGGTTCTTCCCTGACCTCGTCAGTGGTGACCTCACCTTCCGGTTCTTCCCTGACCTCGTCAGTCGTGACCTCACCTTCCGGTTCTTCCATGACCTCGTCAGTCGTGACCTCCCCTTTCGGTTCTTCCCTGACCTCGTCGGTCGTGACCTCCCCTTCCGGTTCTTCCCTGACCTCGTCGGTCGTGACCTCCCCTTTCGGTTCTTCCCTGACCTCGTCAGTCGTGACCTCCCCTTCCGGTTTTTCCCTGACCTCGTCAGTGGTGACCTCACCTTCCGGTTCTTCCATGACCTCGTCAGTCGTGACCTCCCCTTCCGGTTTTTCCCTGACCTCATCAGTGGTGACCTCACCTTCCATGACCTCGTCAGTCGTGACCTCCCCTTCCGGTTTTTCCCTGACCTCGTCAGTGGTGACCTCACCTTCCATGACCTCGTCAGTCGTGACCTCCCCTTTCGGTTCTTCCTTGACCTCGTCAGTGGTGACCTCACCTTCCATGACCTCGTCAGTGGTGATCTCCCCTTCCGGTTCTTCCCTGACCTCGTCAGTCGTGACCTCTTCCGGTTCTTCCCTGACCTCGTCGGTCGTGACCTCCCCTTCCGGTTCTTCCCTGACCTCGTCGGTCGTGACCTCCCCTTTCGGTTCTTCCCTGACCTCGTCGGTCGTGACCTCCCCTTTCGGTTCTTCCCTGACCTCGTCAGTGGTGACCTCACCTTCCATGACCTCGTCAGTCGTGACCTCCCCTTTCGGTTCTTCCCTGACCTCGTCAGTGGTGACCTCACCTTCCATGACCTCGTCAGTCGTGACCTCCCCTTCCGGTTCTTCCCTGACCTCGTCAGTCGTGACCTCCCCTTCCGGTTCTTCCATGACCTCGTCGGTCGTGACCTCCCCTTTCGGTTCTTCCCTGACCTCGTCAGTGGTGACCTCACCTTCCGGTTCTTCCATGACCTCGTCAGTCGTGGCCTCCCCTTCCGGTTCTTCCATGACCTCGTCGGCCGTGGCCTCCCCTTCCGGTTCTTCCCTGACCGCGGTCGTGACCTCCCCGTCTATTTCTTGCCTGACCTCCTCGGTTGTAGCTTCCCCGTCGTCCTCGACCTCCGCGTCGACGATCGTAACGTTAGCCTCGGCGGCGACCACGGGAGGATATACGTCTATTATGGTCGTATTGGTCACCGTGTACGTCGCGAAGATTGTGATGGCGTTTTTGGCCGCGAGGACAGGGTGCAGCATGTAGGCTTCCGCTATCAAGTCGGCCATGTATTTAAGTACCGTCTCCCGATTCAGATCAGTGAGATTATAGACGGGGCACACGTCGGGTGGCCCTAG
Source organism: Penaeus vannamei (assembly GCF_042767895.1). Lineage (NCBI taxonomy): Eukaryota > Metazoa > Arthropoda > Malacostraca > Decapoda > Penaeidae > Penaeus > Penaeus vannamei. The sequence goes on from NC_091572.1 coordinate 7,222,693, forward strand.
AACGAGTGAAAGGAACTGTGGTTTGGAACAGGAACCATCTCTGTAACGTATGACCCGTCGCGAGCGAGAGGGCCTTTCGCCACGGCCCTCTGCTTTGGCGCCGGCGGCTTCTTCCCTGACCTCGTCGGCCATGTATTTAAGTACCGTCTCCCGATTCAGATCAGTGAGATTATAGACGGGGCACACGTCGGGTGGCCCTAGAACGAGTGAAAGGAACTGTGGTTTGGAACAGGAACCGTCCGGTTCTTCCCTGACCTCGTCGGTCGTGACCTCCCCTTCCGGTTCTTCCCTGACCTCGTCGGTCGTGCCCTTCCCGTCCATTTTTTCCCTGACCACCGCGGTCGTGACCTCCCCTTCCGGTTCTTCCATGACCTCGTCGGTCGTGACCTCCCCTTTCGGTTCTTCCCTGACCTCGTCAGTGGTGACCTCACCTTCCGGTTCTTCCATGACCTCGTCAGTCGTGGCCTCCCCTTCCGGTTCTTCCATGACCTCGTCGGCCGTGGCCTCCCCTTCCGGTTCTTCCCTGACCGCGGTCGTGACCTCCCCGTCTATTTCTTGCCTGAACTCCTCGGTTGTAGCTTCCCCGTCGTCCTCGACCTCCGCGTCGACGATCGTAACGTTAGCCTCGGCGGCGACCACGGGAGGATATACGTCTATTATGGTCGTATTGGTCACCGTGTACGTCGCGAGGATCGTGATGGCGTTTTTGGTCGCGAGGAGAGGGTGCAGCATGTAGGCTTCCGCTATCAAGTCGGCCATGTATTTAAGTACCGTCTCCGGATTCAGATCAGTGAGATTATAGACGGGGCACACGTCGGGTGGCCCTAGAACGAGTGAAAGGAACTGTGGTTTGGAACAGGAACCATCTCTGTAACGTATGACCCGTCGCGAGCGAGAAGGCCTTTCGCCACGGCCCTCTGCTTTGGCGCCGGCGGCTTCGGTTCCCCGCCCGACGGCTTCTATTATGACCTCGTCGGTCGTGACCTCCCCTTCCAGTTCTTCCCTGACCTCGTCGGCCATGTATTTAAGTACCGTCTCCGGATTCAGATCAGTGAGATTATAGACGGGGCACACGTCGGGTGGCCCTAGAACGAGTGAAAGGAACTGTGGTTTGGAACAGGAACCATCTCTGTAACGTATGACCCGTCGCGAGCGAGAGGGCCTTTCGCCACGGCCCTCTGCTTTGGCGCCGGCGGCTTCGGTTCCCCGCCCGACGGCTTCTATTATGACCTCGTCGGACGTGACCTCCCCTTCCGGTTCTTCCCTGACCTCGTCGGCCATGTATTTAAGTACCGTCTCCCGATTCAGATCAGTGAGATTATAGACGGGGCACACGTCGGGTGGCCCTAGAACGAGTGAAAGGAACTGTGGTTTGGAACAGGAACCGTCCGGTTCTTCCCTGACCTCGTCGGTCGTGACCTCCCCTTCCGGTTCTTCCCTGACCTCTTCGGTCAGGACCTCCCCTTCCGGTTCTTCCCTGACCTCGTCGGCCGTGGCCTCCCCTTCCGGTTCTTCCCTGACCGCGGTCGTGACCTCCCCGTCTATTTCTTGCCTGACCTCCTCGGTTGTAGCTTCCCCGTCGTCCTCGACCTCCGCGTCGACGATCGTAACGTTAGTCTCGGCGGCGACCACGGGAGGATATACGTCTATTATGGTCGTATTGGTCACCGTGTACGTCGCGAGGATCGTGATGGCGTTTTTGGCCGCGAGGACAGGGTGCAGCATGTAGGCTTCCGCTATCAAGTCGGCCATGTATTTAAGTACCGTCTCCCGATTCAGATCAGTGAGATTATAGACGGGGCACACGTCGGGTGGCCCTAGAACGAGTGAAAGGAACTGTGGTTTGGAACAGGAACCATCTCTGTAACGTATGACCCGTCGCGAGCGAGAGGGCCTTTCGCCACGGCCCTCTGCTTTGGCGCCGGCGGCTTCGGTTCCCCGGCCGACGGCTTCTTTTATTAGTGCTGCTGAGGCAAGTAAAAACAATAGAATCATTATATTTTAAAAGAATTTTACCATGCTAATTTGCTTATCAATCAGGGAACCCCAAGAAGCTTTTGGTAAAGAAGTATATCATGGCTCTTAAGTGAAAGCGAGAAGAGAAGAGAAGGGAAGAGAAGAAAAGAGAAAGAGAGAGAGAGGGGGTGGGAGAGAAAGAGAGATAGAGAGAGAGAGAGAGAGAGAGAGAGAGAGAGAGAGAGAGAGAGAGAGAGAGAGAGAGAGAGAGAGAGAGAGAGAGAGAGATTGTGATTGTGATTACATTTGTGTGCGAGGTTCCATCAGATTCCTAAGGGGTCCGCGTGTACTTGTTTGAGTGTATGTGTGTATAAATAATTTAAAAGGCTATGACTAAAAAACCTAAAAAAATGAAAATAGTTCACGATCGAGGATACTTCATGATCGAGAAAAGGAGACGTCGGGGTGAAGGAATGAATAAAAAACGTGACCCCCCCGATGGCAATTTCAAGGTCGCACAGTCCGTCTGTGTTGCTCACCCGCGAGCTTTGTTTATTTCGTGAAAATAGTTGCGTGAAATTCTATTATTATTACTGACCCCGGAGGTTTTGGTTAAGCCTGCTATTACTGACCCTGGAGGTTTTCGTTAAGCCTGCTATTACTGACCCCGGAGGTTTTCGTTAAGCCTGCTATTACTGACCCCGGAGGTTTTCGTTAAGCCTGCTATTACTGACCCCGGAGGTTTTCGTTAAGCCTGCTATTACTGACCCTGGAGGTTTTCGTTAAGCCTGCTATTACTGACCCCGGAGGTTTTCGTTAAGCCTGCTATTACTGACCCTGGAGGTTTTCGTTAAGCCTGCTATTACTGACCCCGGAGGTTTTCGTTAAGCCTGCTATTACTGACCCCGGAGGTTTTCGTTAAGCCTGCTATTACTGACCCCGGAGGTTTTCGTTAAGCCTGCTA
>NC_091572.1:7238112-7243112 GCF_042767895.1 Penaeus vannamei
AAGTATAAAAATACCAGGCGAGTTGACCAAATAATTGTATATTTCTGGCCATTCAAGGTTAGGCCACGTTGTCAGATCATTTACCCAAGCGTCAGCTGACAGTTGATTTGGACAAACTTCCAGGCTACATATATTCAACTTGTTCAGATTTATAGATTTCGCTTATCCTTCAAGTTCCTTATACATGTATGAAGCAATCTTAACAATAGGAGATAGATTTCTAACGTAATATTTTACTTCACCTTAGTATCACGTTGCAGTGAAGAGGGCCTAGCAACAAGTTTGTTTTCACTGCAGCCAAGTTGCCACACGACTCGTGACGTCACATGGGATCCACTTATTCATGCCATCGGGGCCAAGATTGTGGGTAGTGTGGGGGCTTCTGTGGCATAATTTTGGTATATTTGGATTGTAGAGAGAGAGAGGAATCCATTGACACCAAAATTGTTGCAATCTGTTATGCAAATGTATTTGGAAATATTACCAGGAGTGAAATACACATGGCAAATTCAATTTTTGGGCTAGGCATAGCACTGTAAATATTCTAATAACAGATGGTTGTATTGTCATTCACATAAAGATCATATACAATTTATGGGGTGGTCCATCCCCTATAACAGTCCTTATATGGCTGGTATACTAACTCGAGATTTCATAAGAAGGGATAGATCACCTTGATGAGTGCCACTATGACATTTGTGTGCCAGTAAGTGACAGCTGCAGCCTCCACTTCCATGATTTGCAGAAGCAAGCAAACCTCAATCATATTCATGATGCACCCATCAATCAGAACCTCTAAACCCCCTCCTCAAGTATTCACCTATATTCACTTTATTTTGTGAAATGGGTGAAGATTCACCCTCCATTTACAATGTTTCTTGTACTGATCATTCAAAATTCACTTCAGGTTCATACATGGTGGGAATATGTTCAATGAAGATTTACCAGTATACATGAAAAGTTAACTTCAAATGAAGAGAAACATTTTTTTCCAAAGCCAGAATTGTCATGACTGAGAAGCCACAATTTTTAAAATAGTTGTGTGTCTTACAAGGTCCTAATACATCTTGTAAATCATTGCATCATATATTATAATACCACAAGCTGTGTGCTGAATAGCATGGCTGGCCAGTTGCCAACTTAATTGTCTGATGGGTGGTGAGTGTTTGATTCTCATGGGAAAATTCTTGCATAGGGTTTTCCTTTATTGATTATGGATTATTACGGGTTTAACCAATATGTGACACCTATTCACTTTCAGAACTAAAGTATTCATTCAAGATTAACCTTTTTTTGCTTTCTCTTTGCCTAAGATTAACTCAGAATACGTCAACAAAACAAAAACATTAGGTCAAGATTAGGCGCCTGCTCAACGTTGAATAGGTGTTGAACCTTGTGGAGGAGAGGTTGGAGTTTCTGATTGACAGATGCATTAATCTGACAGGATAGATCTTACACTTGGTCCATATTTTACAATTCCTAATGTTATGGAAAAATACTAGGGAGCTCTACAAGTTCTATCTTGCCATAGTACATATGGTGAAAGTGTAGTCTGTGGTATTTACTGTACAGTTGCCAGTATCATCATTGTAGTTAGTTTCCATGGAATTAAACTATTGACCATATATACCTTCACATTTAGCATTTACAATGGTAACCTAATGAAACATCAAATGCAAACCATCAATTTCACATTTTTTAGAATTGGCAGCACACAACAGTTGTATTGAATTACCAAGATAAGAGCTATCTTCCTACACTGAATTTGCTGTAGGAGTGCATGTCCATATAGATATACATATCCATGCCCCTGTACTGATTCACATATTTATAAACTTCAGCTTACTCTTTCATGATGTTTATCAAAATTTCAGGTGCTATGATGAAGGGCATCATGTTGTTGGAATTGAAGGTGTTGAAAAGCCAGTTGCAGACTTCTTCATTGAGCACAATATTCCCCACAGTGTAGACCAGTTATCATGGGCAAAATTATACAAGGTTTGTACCTGAAATAAGAGTAATTTTCCAGTTGTCTAGCATATAATGTGTCAGTCTATAATTTACTTCCCTAGTACTATAGGCACATTCTGAGTATCTGATTAGGGCCTTAGATTCAAAGCTAATGAAGATTGTCGTGAAAAGTACTGTACTGTAATAAGTATTCTGTTTTGTGTATAGAAAAATTGGCATTTCCAGGGGACTTGTCATTTTTGTGCATCACAGTTGGTAGAGCAACAGCATGTCATATCGCTAACCATTTTTAAAATGAGAAGAACTTGCTATCATTATGAAATGTCAGTTTGTGATAACTGCAAGATAAGTTTGTTGTAAAAAAGTTGATAAGTCGTACTTTTTTCTCAATTTTTTTTATTGAACTCAGACTTGGTAAGGAGGAATTGTTTTTAATTTATGTTATTTAATATTTTCTCAAATGTACAGTAAATGTAACTTGAGACTAATTTCAAAACCCTTACTTCTAGGATTAACCAGTCACATGATACATATCAGATTATAGTTGTTGTTTGTAGTGGGTCATGGTAGCATTTTAGTCTTTTCTCCTTTTTATTTCAAATTAACAACACTTCATGCTAGTGAAATTCTCCTTTTAAATCATTATCATGTAAAATTTGATTTTGAAGAGAATTTATAGTCGTACATTTGATGTTATCTGCAAGCCAAATTGAGTCCCTGACCAGTTATTATTGCCAATTTTTCTCTTTTTCTCTTCTTTCTTTCTTTAACAACAAAGCATTATCTTGAAAAAAAAACTTGATTTTGAAATTGAGAAAGAATGTAAATTGTAGACCCAAGCATCAGACCAAATACAATTGCATTTATAAAATAACAGTCACATATATTTATGACAGTGATATTTTAAAGGTTTGAAGGCCAACTCCTATTTTTTTTTCCAGTCTAGTGACAGTCGTCTTCAACTCTATTGCTGTGACCTCTTCAACATTGATGTTGAGGCAATAGGAAAGTTTGATTCTGTGTTCGACCGAGGGTCATTAGTTGCCATCTATGAAGAGGATAGAGAAAGGTAAGAATTTTTTTTGTAGTATTTTGTTTTGTCATTTTCATTGGTATAGTTTTCTGGGATCAAAGTTGTAATTATATAGTCTCTCTTCGACATAAGAAGAGATGTATCATTCCATCTATGCAAAAGGAAATCTTCCAGCATAACATTTATTTCAATTTTGGTAGAAGTCTGGCAAAAAGCAATAAATGATGAGATATAGGCAAATATATCTAGAGTTCAGTATAGATATATAAAGATATGAATACAGGTTTAAGTACCTAAAATTAAAGTTACAGAAAGACATTAGATATAAATATATGAAAATACACCCTTGTTACGATATGTGTTTTAGCATCAGATTTTATTCAGAGGTGTATTGAAATATTTTGTGGATATTTGCAGATATGCTGAACTAATGAAATCCATACTCAGTAATGACTTCCGTTACTTGGTCAATCTGGTTCAGTATACCCCTCATGAGAATTTTAGCGGACCACCAAGAAATGTCCCAACTGCTCTTGTTCAAAAGCTGTTTGGTAAGTCTCTTTTTTATTGTTTTCTCTTTCTTTTACATTAGAAGTGCATGCTGTTAGTAGTTGAATCTTTTGCTTTTCCCACATATAATTTTACAAATATGATACGTTTTGCGTAAAAGTAACATAGATTAGTATGAATGAAATGTATAGAATTTTTGTTTGTTATATGTAACATAATAATATGATCAAATGATCCAAGCTATAAGTAGATCCACAAGTCATATGCAAAACAATATTTTTTTGTGAATTCATAATTATCCTAACCATATTAATCATATTACTCTTTTATTTCATTTGCTCAAACCTTTCTTTATGTTGCAGGAGATAAAATCAACGTTGAAGTTTTGGAGACCCTTGATAGGACCGAGGAGGATCCTAAAGTAAAAGGAACTTGGGGTTTAGATTCTATGTTTGAAGTTGTGGCCTTGCTCACTCCCAAGAAATAGAATTTAGGTATTATATTTCCAGACAGATAAGTTTCACTTTTTTACTCCTAAAATCAGTGCCGAGTCCAGTGATGTGTGTTTTTATTTTTTTTATGATTTATTTTTAATTACATGATATATTTTTCCTGTTATATGATATCTCAGATTAATACCATTCATGTGAAGCTTTGTATTGATTTTTATATAGTAATCATCATGCTCAAACATCTGAAAGTATACCTCATGCAAAGAATCAACCATTTCATCAATGGCATTCTTGACTTTCCAGTTTCAGATTTTTTAGCTTTTGAAATATAGTCTTTACCTTTCACAGAATAGTTTAAACAAACAAGATGATGGATCATTATATTGCATGATACTTGTTTGCCGATTACTATATATTTATCCTTGAAAAGGAAATGTAGTGGTAAGTGCAGTTTCATTAATTTTACAGTGCATTTATGTCAGTTTTGTTATTTTACATTTTTTTATATGGATTAGAAAATCAACCTTGCTGCTCAAAGTTACATATCTTGAGTAATTTTTGTTGGTAAAAGATATCTGGTTTGTTTCCTCCTCATTAATGAAGGTGTCTATTAAAAAACATAAATATATGTTTATATCATTCTGTGTTGTGAACATGGAAAATCTTTAAAGTAGTATTTTTATAAAAAATAAAAAAGTTATGCAATGTACATATTTTGTGTAAAGTATGAATATATTATATTCCTAGAAAATATGTTATGACATCAATGATATTACTAATTTTTTATTATAGGTAAGTCACTAGGGCATTACTTATACCAGAAGGATATTTAATTGCTATTGTTTCATAGGTCTTCTTATTACCCATTAGTACATATACCCAGATCACCATTGTTTTTATGTCAGTGTGTTACATCACGTCTTCTACCAAGAGGAGATCTGTGGTTAGAAATATATTTTCATAAGAAGTATCCTGTGGGGAAGTGCTAAATGTATTGTTAGCAAAGCCTTGGTCTTTGATTGGCAAAAAATGCT
>NC_091572.1:7288112-7293112 GCF_042767895.1 Penaeus vannamei
ACTCTCCCTCCTTCACCTCCTCCCATCCCTCCTTCCCTCCCTCCCTTCCCCTGCATTCCCACCCTCCCTCCATCCCTCCCCCACCCTCCCTCCCTTCCCCCTGTCCTCCCTCCTCCCTCACCCCCTTCCCATCCCTCTCTCCCTCCCTCCCCCTCCCCTGTCCTCCCTCCTCCCTCAACCCCCTCCCATCCCTCCCTCCCTCCCTCCTCCCTCACCCTCCTCCCATCCCTCTCTCCCTCCCTCCCTTCCCCTATCTTCCCTCCTCCCTCACCCCCCTCCCAACCTTTCGCCCTGTCCTCCCTCCTCCCTCACTCCTCCCCTCCCATCCTCCTCCCTCCCTCCCTCACCCCTCTCTCCCATCCCTCACCCCTCTCTCCCTTCCCTCCTCCCTCCCTCACTCACTCCCTCCCTCCCTCACCCCCTCCCATCCCTCACCCCTCTCTCCCTTCCCTCCTCCCTCCCTCCCTCCCTCCCTCCCTCCCTCACCCCCTTCCCACCCTTCTCTCTCCCTCCACTCCCTTCCCTCACCCCCTCTCTCCCTTCCCTCCTCCCTCCCTCCCTCCCTCCCCTCCTCACCCCCTTCCCACCCTTCTCTCCTCCACTCCCTTCCCTCCTGTCTTCCTCCCTCCCTCCCTCCCTCCCTCCCTCACCCCCTTCCCACCCTTCTCTCCCTCCACTCCCTTCCCCCTGTCTTCCCGCCTTCTCCACCCTGTTGGGCTGGACACACCTAACACCACAGCCACCCGACGAGGTAAGACAATATCACGTGCACAAGTATTCTTTTGCCACCAAAGTTGTCCCTTTCATAGAACCCTTCGCCAGCTTCCCCAATTTTTTTTTTTAATTTTGAGAGTCTTGTGAAGTCTGTCAGTCTGTCTGTCTGTTTGTCTGCCTGTTTGTCTGTCTGTCTGTCTGTCTGTCTGTCTGTCTGTCTCTTGGCTGTTTGGCTCTGTCCGTTTGTTTGGCTGGCTGGGTGTTTGTCTGTTTAGCCGTTTGTCTGTCTGTCCGTATGTATGTATGTATGTTGGTATCTCTCTCTCCGTCTCTCTATCTATCTATCTATCTATCTATCTATCTATCTATCTATCTATCTATCTACCTATCTATCTATCTATCTATTTATCTATCTATCTGTCAATCAATCAATCAATCTATCTATCTATCTATCTATCTATCTATCTGTCTGTCTGTCTGTCTGTCTATCTATCCATCTATCTATCAATCTTTCTATCTATCCATCTATCCCTTTTCACAGCGATGGAATAGTTTGTAAATATTGTTAATCTAATCTATTTACGATTGATTTTCGACCCGAAGTCGTATAAATATCCCCCAAAACGAACGAGAAACGCCTTTGTATTTCCTTTTTTTACTACGCCCAGAAAACAAAAGCGAAACGGGGTGTGTGTATGGCACGGTTTCGTACGTGTCCCCTTAGTGTCACTTGGCGGGTTTCTGGCGACATAATACAGGCTCCGGCGCGAAATTAGATGATCAGAGTGGCGAGATTGGCGCGCGAAATTTTATCCTGATTTTATCGGCATTTTTTGTGAAGTCTCCCCTTAACTGGTCCTGACAGAGAAGTGTTGGGGAACGACTCGTGTGTACGGCTTAATTTGGCTTCTTTATCCATCCTAACGGGACCGCGGAGAACACCTTCCTCAGCAGATTTCTGAGATTATAATCCCGATGCGTTTTATTTCATTTTATATCCCCCCTAATTCATTACTTATATTTAGGAATATGAAGGAAGATGAAAAAAAAATGTTCCAGGGCACGATATGGCAACACCGTGCGCACCTTACTGGCGGGAAAGTTGTCTGAGGTAAAAGTCTTGGATAGAAATTATGGACAATATGAACAGGAAAACGTGTAAGGAACAGTTCTAGCGAGTTCGAATTCAACCAAGCAGAGTAATTTCAGACGTGTGGGAGAGAGAGAGAGAGAGAGAGAGAGAGAGAGAGAGAGAGAGAGAGAGAGAGAGAGAGAGAGAGAGAGAGAGACAGACAGACAGACAGACAGACAGAGAGAGAGAGAGAGAGACAGAGCGACAGAGAGAGAGAGACGAAGGCGAGAGAGAGAGAGAGAGAACAGACAGACAGAGACAGATACAGAGACAGAGACAGAGACAGACAGAGACAGAGACAGAGGAAGAGGATGGGAGGGACGGATAGAGGGAGGGAGGGACGGATGGAGAGAGAGAGGAAGAGGGAGGGAGAGACGGACGGATGGACGGATAGAAAGAGAGAGGGAAGGAGAGAGAGAGAGACAGACAGACAGGGAGAGGGAGGGAGGGAGGGAGGGAGAGAGACAGACAGATAGACAGACAGAAAGAGAGAGAGAGAAAAAGAGAGAGGAAAGGAAAAGAGAAAGAAAAAAGATAGACGGAGAAAGAGAGAGAGAGAGAGAGAGAAAGAAAGAGAAAGAGAAAAAGAAGGCCAGACAAACAGAATGAGAGACAAGAAAGAAAGCGAGAGAAGTGGGCAAAGAGACAAGAAAGAAAGCGACAGAAGTGGGCAAAGAGACACAAGAAAGAAAGCGAGAGAAAGGGGCAAAGAGAGACAGAGAGAGTAGAGGGAGGGAAGAGGGAGGGGGAGGGGCGGGAAGAGCGAACAGCAGGTTGTCACAATATCCCAATTAGCGTGGAAGGTGTCAACTGATATCACGATGGCGGGCAGCGCTGCAGGCTGTGTGCGTGTGCGTTTGTGCGGACGTGTGGATGTGGATGTTGTGTGCGTGTGTGTGGATGTTGTGTACGTCATCGTGTGTGTGGGGGGGGGGGCGGGGATGGACGTTGTGTGCGTGTGTATGTGGGTTTATGGATGTGGATGTGGATGTTCTGTGTGCGTGTGTGTGTGTGTGTGTGTGTGTGTGTGTGTGTGTGTGTATGTGTGCTTATGTGTGTGTGTGTGTGTGTGTGTGTGTGTGTGTGTGTGTGTGTGTGTGTGTGTGTGTGTGTGATTGTGTGCGTTATGGTAAGCGTGTATGGTGGACAGACAAACCGATAAATAAACAGAGTCAGACAGATATATAGAGGAGAGAGAGAGAGAGAGAGAGAGAGAGAGAGAGAGAGAGAGAGAGAGAGAGAGAGAGAGAGAGAGAGAGAGAGAGAGAGAGAGAGAGAGAGAGAGAGACGTACACGGCCCTTATTGCCTAGTATCTGCTCTTATCGCTCACTTACTTACACCTTGACGATCATATCCTGGTTATGCGTCGTAGTCCTGTTAACACTTCCATCCACTAGTCACCTAAACATCACCCACCACCCACCCTCACCCACCCAAGGACCCCCCACCCCTAGGACCCACCCATCGCCCCCTCCCCATTCTCCAGGACCCATCCACCGCTTCCCCCTGGACCCATCCCAGGACCCCCTACCCCTAGGACCACCCATCGCCCCCCTCTACCAGGACCCACCCACCGCTCCTCAACAGGACCCCCATCGCCCCCCTAGGACCCACCCATCGCTCCCCCCCCCCACCCTAGGACCCACCCATCGCCCCCCCCCTCTACCAGGACCCACCCACCGCTCCCAACAGGACCCCCACCCCTAGGACCCACTCGCGACCGCTCCTCGACCATCGTCCAGCCGCGGGACGCCCTCGACATTCCAGCAGACGCTCTCGCCTCCGCCGGCGCCCTCACTCCACGCCCCTCCGCCCGTAATCCGAGGGGCATTGTGGATGGACGCGAGGAGGGCGTGAGGAGGGCGGACAAAAGGATTCGTGAACTGTTTCCTTTACAGCGCCCTCCTGACCGGGGCGATCGCTTTGACCAACAGGATCGTGTATCTCCTTCTGATCACAAAGGAGACGAAAGATTCAATGGATTCCTTTTCGAGGGATCCAGCAGGGGGGTGGGGGTGGGGGGAAGGGGCCTCGGGTGATCTAGGGAAGGTTGGGGTTGATTTTTATTTTCCTTTTGAAAGGGGCCGTGCAATTTATCATGTTTCTTATTCACCAACAACAGGGGAGATAAATCAATCAGATCATGATGTTATTATAAGTGTGTACCTGTTGTATATTCACCGAATGGGCGGGGAACAATTTCTTGATAGATATCAGTAGAATCGGTATGTGTTGTCTCATTATTGTAGTTTTACACGTTGGATTGCTTCTATTCTTAATACATTTGCCTGGTGCATCTCAGGGGTCCGGTCTGAGACAAAGCTACGTATAACCCAAAGGGACTGTAGCCTGCGACAAGAAACTTTTCGAAACACTTAGAGGGAACTGCGGCCATCAATAAGGAATGAGACCCAATGGATGACACAGTTGCCCTTACACAGGACGAGACCGAGGCCGCTGCCGCCTACTACGAGCGAAATGAGAACGTTAATCCCCGTGTAAAGAGAGACAACATAGAGAACATAAAACAGAAGACATGAGCCAGGCTATGACTACAGAGAGAGAGCGGTCGACTCACGTGGAAGCTTGGGCGGGTGGTAGCGGGTGCACTGAAGCCACTCGAAGCGAGAACCCGGGTCGGCGCTGTCCCGGGGGCTGGCGTGGTCGTCGTGCGGCGTCTGCGGGGCGCTGTCGCCGGCGTCGGGGTCGTCGAACACGTGAGAGCTGTCGAGGTGCGCAAGGCCGGCGGCGTCGTGGCTCCCGGAGGACGAGATCGACGGAGAGATCGACGTCGCGATGTCTTGGGAGGAGGGCGCGTCGTTCGCTCCGAGGAGGTCGGCGATGGTGAAGCTGCTTCGAGCCCGGGACTGGTGTGGGCGTGGGTGGAGGGGCGGCGAGTGGACGCCCGTGGTGGTGGTGGAGGTCGGAGTGAGGTCACGCCTAAGACCGATGCTCGAGGGCTCCGTAGATGCCTGTGAAGCGTGTAGAGGACACATACTTAAATCATTTGAATGCGAATCACATAGACCTACTATAGAACTCATTGGACTCTCCACTGACGCCATTTAAGGATTTCCTCTCTTGAAACATACTTACAGGAGTATTGTGGTGCAAGAGGTACGGAGGGCGAGACAGCGACGCCCCCTGTGCGTG
>NC_091572.1:7315612-7318112 GCF_042767895.1 Penaeus vannamei
CGTTTTCTTTTCTCTCTCCAGGATAAACTTTCGCCAGCACCAATCGACCTGTTGCCTCGTCTCCCTGTAAGCTATTATCGTACCTGTGAATTCTTCCATTGTTAAGAGCAGCCACTGGCTCCGGCCGACAAAGCACCTGTCGAAGCTAATCAGGGCTGCCAACCTCGCTGTACTGACACTCGCCTGGGATTCGCATGTTGCAAAAGGAGAATTGAACATCAGATGGGATCGATGTAATCCTTATGAGGAGAGTTCTGAATCGGTGTGGTTTCGTCCTTAGGTTTTGTGGAACGGACGTCAGAACGGCGGTCTTTTACGGGGGTTCTTTGTCCGTGATGTGGCAACGACCGCTCCGGGCAAAACATAATAAGGAGAGAGAAAGTTTGAAGTTACACAAAATGCTTACAAAAAAATGAAAGAAAAATGTACGGGAGCAAAAATATTACTTTTCATTTCGATTCGGGTTTTAGCGTTGGACTAGAGACCGTATCCTTTACCAATTAGCGATTACCATTATTGTTATTACTGGTACAGCTGTCATGCTCATTTATATCCCAAATATTCTCATCTTTATCGATATGATTATCCTGACCTTCGCCGAGGAGAAAATAGCTTGGTTTATCTATCCATTTATCTATTGGTAATATTGGTGAGCATAATAATCATTGCTTATCTCTCTCTCTCTACTGGCAAAATTGATGACCAGAATAATATCTGTTTATCTGTATACTGGATTATTTAGTGAGCAAAGCAATATGTTTTTATTTATTCACCTATCTATTTATCTGGTTAATCTGCTGAATAGAATGCCAATAGGTCTACATGAACAGAAACGAAAGGATAAGTGTAGTTTGATTATATGGTTCTGAACTACTTGGCAGACAAGGAGATTTCAGAGCCGGTATCGATCGGGTGTGTAAACCTATTGGGATATTTCAACATTCGGGCTTACGTGCAGATCATTGCAACTGAGTAAGGATTTTCTAAGACCCTGAGAAAACGAAAAAAAATAGAGGAAAAATTCCACACTGGCAACTCTTCGCTCACCAACTCCCTTACCTCGGTCCTGTTATTATCATTATTACTATTATCATCCTTGTCATTATTGTTGTTGTTATTATTATTATCATTGCTATTATTATCATCTTTATCTTTATTGTTGTTGTTATTATCATTAACATTTTCATCATCATCATCATCATCATCATCATCATCATCATCATCATTATTATTACTATCATTAGATGTAATCAACGATGATGATAATATATATATGTAATAATAATGATGATAATCGACATTCTTAATCATAATTATACCATGTTACTCTCACTGGCTTCATCACAACCACATCATTACCATTAGTAGTTTGATTTTGTCATCCTCATCATCATGGACCAAATTATCGTAAAAAAAACATTATACCTGTTATCTATATCTTTACCCCGCGTATTATTATTATCATTACACCATCGCCATCATCAACATTATTATCTCAAATTTATGATGATTATCATTATCATTACTGCTTTCAATATCATATAGTAATATTATTTTCACTTGCACGTTCATTAACATTTTGATCATTCATGAAAATGGTATTGATTATGAGTTCCTAATCAAGATATGAAGAGTATAAGATAATATGATTAAAAATGTTACAATTATCTTGAAAACAAAACAAATTCTTTTTCCGATTTTTTTTTCTGTTAACAAAAGAAAATTTCTTTCTACCAAGGACCGTAATAACAACCATCATAAAGTAATGTGATATGAAATTACACTAACCTTACGTTTATTACATTATGAACACCATCTGTCTTTCATCTGATGTTGCCAATAGATCCACTCTTCTTCCCTACTGTCCGAGCAAGTCCACCAATGCCATTATAACTTAATATAACTTAATATAACTTACATGGACCCTTTGTTCAGACATCGCCCATTCAGATTCTCTTCTAAATGTACTCGAGTCTCGCATTCTGAACGATTATGAACACGCGCGGGTCAGACATAGGAACGGAAATTAAAAAAAAATATATCTGAAATTTGATTCACTGATCTTTGGCCACTTGACTTCTTGAGGCTTCAGGGTGGTTTCAGCTGTCGTGTGAACTTTATGATTTATGATCGTTAACTTGTTGTAACTATCACAGGTGTCACTCCCCTCCGAATCGTGATTATTGCTAAGCTGTGGTTTTCTTTATCACTGTTGCTGTCAGGAGTATCATGCTTACCTTTACTGTTGTTACCGTTGGGGTTTCTATAATTATGATTACCATTATAGATATTATCCTTATCGTCATTATTATTATCATGATTGTAGTCGCTATTGCTGTAACCATCACTATTGTTGTAATCATCATTATGATTATGTTTCATGTCAGCTTACAGCAGTGTCAGCTTCCTAAACCGAGTAAATGATGGTCGTTCATGAATTTAGATAATAAATGCCGTTTGGTTTATCTTGTCGTTATCTACGCCTGACTCCGGCAAGCTT
>NC_091572.1:7323112-7328112 GCF_042767895.1 Penaeus vannamei
ATACAATGACAAGGAGAATCTGCCTTTATTCCTTTTCTTCAAACAAATTATACATATATCATTAAATGAACTCCTTCAAGCTCAAATTCTCAGAAACTAAAATGGCTACTCCAGAATAATAATAAAAATAAAAATGTAAAAAATCATAAACCACAAAAAATATATATATTTTTTTCAATGCAGAAACATTTTTTTGGTAAAAACACTACTACAAACTGTAAATCAGTTCAGAGTTTCCAATCAGATGAGGCACATGTTTCTTTCTGTCAGGTTGTTGTTGCTGCACAGATAACACAGAAAGGTCCCCAAACTTCTCACTGTGAGACCCTATCCACCAGACCAGAGTTGCTACCAGGAAACACATCTGAAAACCTCCTTCACCTGTATTCTGCATCTGTCTTATTACAGGCTGTGTCAAATGCAGCACCATCAGCACTAAACACAACCAAGATATGTTAAACACACCTAGATTGTATGTTATTTTTTGTGTCATTTTCTTTTTTTTGTATTTTATTTCTTACCAAGCTTTAATGTGTTACTGAGATGAAAGTTTGGATTAGGAGGTATTTAATGTGCACAAAAATTTGACCAAAATGTCATTGTATTCCTATAAGGAGTTCTAACATTTTCTTCAGGCTAATACAAAGCCCAATAGATAATTCCATTTCACAGAAAAGGTAACACTGCAATACAGAGGTAACACATAATACCTCAAGGATACCATACTTTCATTGAAAATCAAAATATTAACAATCCTACCTTTCACTTTACGATATAATATTGTATCATTTGCAAAAATGACATAGATAAAAAGCTTCTATAAGACCATGTAACAGCCACTAACCACTACAAACAGGGTTCTACACCTGGTTGCATCTCTGGCTTCACCACACCATGTGACGAGACCAACCATTATGAGCTTTGCAGCGCACTTGCCACCTCTTCCTTAGCAAAAACAGAACCAAAGTTGATTACCATTTCATTCCACAGAAGAACCTCTTTTTTGAAAAAATGTAACACACTTAGCCCACTTTACTAAACCCACCTACTCTTGAGTCACTAACATTACCAGTCTAAGTGTTTAATCATACACCACTTTCAACATTCTTTGTCCAATCCAAGGTAAATCACTTTTTCTCTTTATGCATTTATCTTTTAAAGCACTGCAGTTTAACTTGTTCCTAATTTAAACATATGATGGATAAGAGGTGTATTTAACACTGCTCATAACAGCTGATCCCAAAGTATGAATTAGCTTTACTGCTATTCAGCAAAGTGAGTTCTCTGCTCCCTATGACAGACAAATTACAAACTGAATATATACATACATTGTTAACATTGACAGAAAAGCTATAGTTAAGAACACCTCCTTGCTGATTTGCCTTTGTTGGACAAGAACATTGGTAAGATATACTTTCTGATTGACAACCAGTTGATATACCTTAGACAAAATAAAGTGAAATGTCTTTGAATACTTGTGGAGGATTCCTCTATGCTGAAAACATCTCCAGAAATATCCACAAATTTATTTGATTATAAATGTTGCCTTCGGTGACTAAGTCAAGATTAAAAAAGCAACCTTGATGATAAGAAATGTTTTGCTAGTCTGTGGTGAAACCACAGATCCTTTTAATTGAGGCTAAGTGGATTACCTGTAATATTTTCAAAACTAAAACTAATCTATACATGCAAATATTGATATATATTCATTCTGTGGTAGCAGTCTCTGAACAGCTGCTACTTCTAAACAGTAAAGACTGCAAACATTAATGGCTTAAAAATATTGCAAATAATACTTAATCCAAATTCTAAAGACTCTTGAGCCCTTGTTAGTCAAGACAAAGAACATATGGAAGTCAAGCTATGCATTACATTCTGAGGTGTGTCTGCAGTGAACAGTGTAGGCAACTGTTATATCATAGTGGAATCATTCTTGAGAATATGCTTCACATCTATAAACAGATGGACTAAGATGCAATATAAAAAAAAAGAAAAAAAAATACAGATGACAATAACTATGTCATGCTGCAAGACCCCAAAACTTGAATTTCAATATGTTATCTGTTAATTACAAGCAAATGCAAATGACCATATGCAGAAAATATCAAATGTAAAATCTACACCATTCTACCGCACAGGATTTTGCAAAACAAAGTACACCTAGTAAACAAAGAGGTTAAATAAAAGAAAATTCCCATTGGGAAGTGTGAATTTGATACTAATATCAATAATCTTGCCACCGCAAATCAATGTTTTCAATTATTGATAAAAAGAGTACATTTTTATCAATTTCAAAAATTCCTAATATAGGCTCTGTAACATGAACACCATTTTTTCATTCACTGTTGGTTAAAATTATTAGTTTACACTAGTTCTTCACCATACTTATGATGCTACCACTCAGTGAAAGTTACATCTTGACAGTCTAGCACTAACCAAACTCTTCTGTTAAGAAATACACATCAACATTAAGTTTTAATTCTTTTTTTGTTTAAACTAGCAAGCTAGCCCATGTTTTTTACAAAAAAGCAAGGGTTTCAAATGTTCAAAAAATCTTACAGAGATGACTTGAAAGAAACAAATACATACTCAGTTAGCAATTTTCTTCCTTTCTTTTTATTACAATAGATATATTTTTTAAAGTGTTCATGTAATTTGGACACTTCCCATTAAGTAACATAGTTTCCAAACAGGAAATGTCTAGTTGGGATATTGCTGGACCTCTCTGCTTGAAAGGACAAAGGACCCACAAATCTCTTACTTTTATTTCTTTTACTGCCAGCCTCCCCCCCCTCCTGACAACTGAAATAATTCACAAAAAGATAAAATTATGTATCAGAAAAAAATAAAAAAGGAAACAAGTCCATATACATATTTGGCACCAAGGCAAAATAAAGAGACAGTTATTGTATAAAAGGGCCCTCTTTTAAAGATTGGCTTTAGCAAAGTGAAAGGTAAAGAAACTACAAACCCTACAATTATCTTGAAGTGAGCTTTCTTCTCTTTCCAAGCAAAAGAGGTCTTCCAGCATTTGTGTCTCATAATCAATTCTTCTTCAGTGTTAAACGCATCATAATACTATTCTGAATCATATGAAACAGCACTGAAGTCTCTTACCGATTTTGTCTACTGTACAATATAATACATACTATTCCAATATGAAACACACACAAGGTATTCATCATGGCAAACATTAACATATATCAGACAATGGGTTTCAACAGGCAGTGATTTTTTGTAAAAAAAAATGAATATACCTGAAGGGCACAGATGACAAAGCCAACTAAACTGGTGAAACTGTGGAGGATACTCTTGTCTGCTTTCTTACAATCCATGACCATTACTAATGTAAAACTAGAATGAAAGAAAGAATGAAAAATGAAATGAAATTAACTTTCAGCCTCTTAAATTATGCTGGTGACAAAGTGATATTCTGAAACTAATGAAGCTCTGCAATGCTGGTATGATCTATGGTCAATTTGGTCTGAAAAGGCAAGAGTTCTTTGTAGTTTTTCAAAAATCTTCCACAGAATCACAGCAGTTTTTGGAGAACATATGAATCAACATTTTGTATTCTTTATTCTTAAAATTCATACTAGGGTTAAATTTTCTAGAATTTCACCTTTGCCTTTTTAACATCAGTAAGGAAAGTTGATGAACATTCATTCACAAGACATTCTGATGACAAACTGCATGACATCACTGATTGACAATCACACAGTACTCACTGATGCAACAAGGATTAACACACTCCAATTTACCCATCTTCAACACATTCTACCATAGACATGTGAGAAATAATAATTACTATACAAATGTAGCTGAAAAATGTTTTGTTCTAAACATTCATGATACAGATGATTATGATGATGAAAACAAGAAAGTGTGATAATGTATTCACAATTGTTACTCCAATGAGCAACTTAATTACATTATCAAATATTTGCATAAAGTGTCAGAAATTAAATGAACTCCTCAAATATGAGAAATAAAATAAAATTATCCATTCTGACGCTTCTCTTTCATACAATATACGAAGAGGGAATATATGCTCTGGTTCATTTCTCTCTCCTGAATGCCACTCATTGTTTCACAAGCACAGACAACTGATCTATCTTTTATATTATAAATAGGTGAATTTAAATGTTCCATTCCATTTTTCTTTCTGTAAAGGAAAGCAAAAAATATTTATAGCTATATATATATAAATGTAAATATATACACACACACAAACCCACACATGCACACATGCACATACCACGCACACACACACACACACACACACACACACACACACTGTATGCATTTTTCTGCCCTCTCAAATTTGATGTCATAATGCTACAGCAACTGTGCTAAAAGGATTATGCTTTTAGCAAAGTTGCAACTGCTACTTGACAACAGACCTTTTGAGACAGAAAAAGAACATTTTCCATTTGTCAGTCTTATTCTTCCTCAAGTGAACCAATGATCTTTACGAGATAATAAACATGAGTGAAATAAAAGAGAAGGTTGAAAAAATAATAACAACAATAATAATGATACATAAATAAATAAACAAATAAATAAAGTTAAAATAATAATAATAATTATAACAGTAACATGAAAATAAGAAAAGACAGTGTCTAACAAAAGACATAAACAAAGTAAAACAAAGAACAAAAAGGGTGAAAAAAATTAAAGATACACAAAAGAAAAAGAAAAAAGGCAAAATCATAGTAACATGCAAACAATATATTTGTTCACTTTTTCAATTAGACAACAAGGAATTAAAAACAAGGAAAACCTGCCCATGAGACGAAAGTATCAGTGATTCTACAAAGATTCAGAAGCATGCATCCAGGACCTACACCATGAGCCAAAGAAATGCAAGCCCTAGCCCAACGACACTTTTTGGAAGAGGTTTTATAAGTGTAAATATTAGTTTGTTTCCAAGAGTCTTCAGAATTCCATAAATGTGGCTATGAGTTCATCAGTGGTACCAGTTTTTAAGGCATATTTCT
>NC_091572.1:7348112-7353112 GCF_042767895.1 Penaeus vannamei
TTATACACTTCTCCTCCAACAAAAAATCTGAAAAACCATAATGAACTCCATACAATTAAAAAGTTAAAAATGCCAGCCCTAATAATCAGCACATTATGAAATCAAAGCTAAACAAATGAGCACAAGTAGAAAAAAATATACATATTCAAATTGAGGATAAAACAGTTTTAATTTCGTGGATCTAAAAGTATTGTTAATATTATATCAATCATATGGTCTATAACAGGGTTGTCCACAACATGGATCATAAGGAGATGAACAAACAAGGAACATGCACACACGCATGCACAGTCTTTTCATAATCAGTATATTATTTGCATTATCCTAAATAAAACAGTTTGTTTAGCCATGGTGGACGGAGGGGAGGTGGGGGGGTACGTAACAGTGCAAGTAGGTAATAAAGGGTACAATAGGCAAAAATGTTTGGACAACACTGGTCTACAATGATAATGATAGTATCAATATCAAAAGCCTTAAAAAATAATATTTTTCACAAAAATTCAAGAAATGGGGAAATCAGGTGAGGTCATATAGGGTCTTGTTTTACTGAATATTCCTTTGGTAATTATGGACTGATTATTCAGTGCTCTATTTCAGATAAAGAACTGAAGCTTCTTTTCTTTTAGGTCATTTGAATAAAAAATACAGTTTTTCAAAACTGCAAAAAAAAATTATCAAATACCATTCTACTACACTACTACATTTGGAAATTAATCTAACTGAAAAAAAGTAGATTACATTAATATAAAAATCAGCAATAATTCTAACAAAAAAAACAACTACTTTTTTAAAAAATTAAACAAATTAATGAAATCAAATATACATGAAAGACAACTTCAATAATCATAATAATCAGGAGGTTCAAAAGCAACTCACCACTGAATGCGCATTCACCATAATGGTTTCGATCCCTTCTGTGACAGAGTTGAGCTGCTGCCTGAAGCAATCCTCCTGATCCGCAGGATTTAATCCATCATAGGTGTTGGGCACAGGGTCACTTGGTCTCATTCCCGAGGGCTCCAGCTGGGACATGTGCAAGTGCGGGGGGTCGAGGATCCCATGACCCACTGTGTTCATGTGGTCAAGGGGCGTAGGAGTGTATGCCATGAACCCTAGGGTATAGCCTCCAGGCTGATAGACAACCTGTAAGAAAGCAACTTCTTTTGTGTTATTCTGCTTTTTATCTATATGTTGGGCTCACTTGTTGATCATAAGCCAACAATGCAGTGGTCTGGTTATCTTAGTGGAAAAGCATTTACATCTCCCCATTCAGGTGTTACTGCTTGCCTGTAAACCTCCTTAACCAGAATATGAGGCACTCTGAGATCAAAGAAAGCATGATTAATAAAAATAACAGCAAATAAACTCAGCTGCTACTTGCACAAACATTATATAATAAGATGATTAAAAAAGAGGGAGAAGGGGTCTCAACCCTTTACAGCTGAACTTAAGTCTCAAGGCAATGAGAACTTTAACTTGATGATATGCAGTTTTGAATGAGTCTGTGCTTGTTTGATATAGAGAGGCTCTGCCCCAAACAATGCTACAGAAATAAACAGGTGCATTTTGCTCTGTCTAGTTAGTGTGTTACATAATGTACAGTATCTAGAATAATTTTGTTTTGCATGTGCTTGTTTAAGTAAAGGAGTTTCTTATGTTTGTGAAAACATTAATCTGTGGGCTCCAGGTGATAGGGATTTCTAATCATGATTTTTTTTGGCTGAGAGGGAGGTGAAGGATATGCATTGTTATGTAAAATATTGGCTGAGGGCCAGGGTGACAGGGAGGTTTTATCATGATACTCTTGCTGAGTGACACAAAGCTCACAGTTGGAAATTAGATTCATTGGGTATTTACAAAGGGGATCTCGCTTTATTTCCACCAGTAAATGAGGGTGGAATGTACTATCTGTAAACTATCCATCAGCTCCATGGAGGACACTCTTTCCATGGTCAGGATCCTGTTTCTGCCTGCCTTGACCAACAGTGCAGGGTGTTAGGGAAAATTGAACATGAAAATAATAAAAAAATAACACAAATAAAACTTTGTCTCTGTTCTTGATACACCACAACAAATGACAAATATATACCTCAGAAAATGGCAAGGCAGCAAAAAGAATGTATAGAGGATAAGATGTTCTAGCACTGCAAAGAGGAGCCAAGGAGCCTTGAAATTGCACATAAATGTTTGGGCTAGGCCTACAAACCACACAACCAAGAGAACACTTAAATAAGCCAAATGCCCTTATTTTGGCCCACATACAAGCCACGAGGCACCTAGAACCAATGGGTTAAGTGAGGGTGGCAGAAGCTAATCACTACAGGATAAATGTAACACTTTCAGAAAGATTGTTGCACAGGTTTCATTCTTGAATGAGATTGTAAGTATGGTTGAAAAGGCTTCATTTCTGAGTGAGATTATGAGTGTAGTTGCATAGGTTTCAATCTTTGAGTGAAATTACAAGTCTTAGTGTTGTGTTAAGCTATGTAACAAATGGGGACAAGGCAACAATTCAAAATTTATATTGCAACTGGTATCATTAATAAAAGTAAAAATTAAGAAACATTTCTAAAACTGTTCTCTTCAATCCCTCTGTCAATAGTATCCCAAATTTAAAAATTTGTCAATCTTTATTTCTTGTCTTCACCTGTGTCTATATCACCTTATATGAATTACTGGCTTGACTTTCTGGCTCTGCCCATCATCACATCTGTTCCTTAAAACACAAAGTGCCCCAGCTGCTCTCTGACCAGCCATACCCATTGCTAAAGGAAAGTATGCAAGTGAAGACAAATAACCAGTATCTATGTGATATTTATGGAGACTTTAAAAATTGTGTTATTTCATACCTTCATAAAGAGAACATAAAATAATATACTCAACAAATGGAGATCAATTAATGCTTCCTCTCCAAAGGTGCTGATGATGGAGACTGTGCAAGCTGATGCTCCATATGAGTGGCAAACATCATACTGTTGACCTCCAAGACTGGTATGGCTAAGACAGTAAGCAAGACATGAAGCATAATACAAAAAATTTAGTTCACACAAACCAAGATATTTCAGATGTGTATGTACATTCTCTTTCTTACATCTATGTGTTATTCAAGAATACCTCATCTATTGTTTTCTTCATTGATACATTCCTCACTATCCCTCTCACTCATTCACTCTCTCTGCCAATCATTACATATTTACTTTCACTCTTAACCCACCTTTTCTTGTATATCAAATTTTGGCTGCCTGCTTGCAGACTCTCTCTCTCTTCTGCTTACTCCTTCATTCTTTCTTTTTCACAAACAAATTTACTAAAATGGAAAACACCTGTACCCTCAGACACCCAACCCATTGTATTTAAGATTAAGAACCATTGAAAAAAAAAATTGACACTCAAAATTAGATTGAAATCTTTGAAAAATGCTATTAGTATCCTATTTTTTCAGCTTTGCATACTTATTTACTTTGACTTTTTAGCTACAATCACCTGTGGCATGGGTGAAATTGCAGGGACTGGTCTTCTTACAGTGGGTGTGGTGGCAGGTTCAGTGGTATTACTTGCAGATACCTGAATGGGGTTGGAAGGTCGGATCACTGATCTTGACATTCTCGAGATGGGCCCAAAGCGACTGACTATCGGAGGGTCGAATGGGATAAAGTCATCTTTCCTCTTGGGGTTGGCCTCATCTTTCTTTGCTATGTCAGTGCGGTAGCCAGTCGATGGGTCGTAGTTCTTCTCTACCATTTTAGGCACATTGTAAAAGTTAGCACCAGAGGTCCATATGCTGTATGTGGATGTGAACTCCTGGGACTTGATTGGCTCCTCACCATTTGCAATTTCTGTGGCAACACGATTGGTTGCTTCCTTCCCAACAATGTTTTCGAGTTGATTCAATATAGCTTCCTTCCTTTCCTTCAGTTCTTCTATAGATTTGTTGGCTATCTTTGAAACAACAGACATAGATGAAGCACTGCTTGTAGTAGTTGTACTTTCAGACCAGGTTGAAAGGGGAGAGGAATTTGTTCCTTTGGAGCTGGTATTAGCGACTGGAATGCAAAATTCACTTCCTGGACCATGAATATTATATACAGGTGTTGTATTGACTAACACTGGTGGATTGGAGCCATACATATCTGGTAAAATAGCTGTAGGCTGACCAGGGAAGACAGCAGCGGCAGCAGCAGCTGCTGCTGCCGCTGCTGCTGCTGCTGCTGCTGATTGAAGAGGTTGTGGCCCAGGAGTAGGCTGTGCGAATACCGGTGGTTGGCAAGGAAAAGAACTATAGGTATATTCTGCAACTGGAGTTGCATAGAGTGGTGTTGCTGCCAAAGCAGGTTGCACAATGGCTGGAGCTGGTGTGGGAGCTGGCAGGACTGACATTGCCTGAGTGTGAGGCTGAATAGAAACAAACTTATTTGGGTCAAATGAGGCTGGGGCTGGTGGCACTGCACCTGCTTGGGGAATTTCTTCAACAGGAAGAGCCTTTTGTATGACAGGAACAGCAACACATTCTCCATTGTTGGGGGCAATAACAGCATCAACATTTTGTTGCTGAGGTTGTTGTGGTTGTGTGGGGTGTGACAGCTGTTGGTATGTCTGTGCAGGAGGAGGCTGCAACTTTGTTGCAGGTGTTGGAGGTGGCTGAGGAATGCCTTTGCCATGTTTCCGACTCCTGTTTCGATACTTCTCAAGCTCATCTTCTGAATGCGCAAAAGTGCAGTTGTTACCTCTTGGACAACCCCCTCTTTGTGTCAGATCCCGGCACATGCTTGTCTTGTATTTAGCATTGTGTGGATGATGTGCATCTGGTAACTTCCTATTACCGTGGTGCTGTATGAAGTGGACAAGTCCTGTGACAACAGCTCGTACAGCCTCCATTGCAGCTGCACAAGGCTCCCATCCTGGGGGTGGTGCATCAGGAGAGGGATCTAGTGCTGCCAGTAATTCCAGCTGAGGCCGGAGGGAGGATAGCTGTCCAGGGTCACCTGTTCTCTGAAGTGCTA
>NC_091572.1:7358112-7360612 GCF_042767895.1 Penaeus vannamei
CCCTCCTCCACGTTCGTCCCAGCCCCCACCAGTGACAGCAGCGCAACGTTGACCGGAAGCTGGTCCAGCTCCAGTCTCATTACAGTCTTTATGAGAGGGACAGAGAAAAGGACATTTGTTGGTGAATTCCACTGAAATATCTTTTTTGTATTTAGTCTACTATATCAGAATAATGTGAAAAATAATGAAAAAAGAATCACTTAATAACAGCAATACCAAACATCAACAACTTCTTAAATACATTGACTTTCCCTTACCTGGTCATATGGACACTGATTGCGCTGGAGCTTGGCGAGGCAAGCACGGCACACTGTGTGTCCACACCCAAGGCTGATGGGCCCACGCTGCCCACCATCGAACTCATGGCAGCAGATGGGGCACGACAGGAACTCCGTCCACTGGGGGGCCTGGATCGGCATGCTCCCAGACTCGTACTACTTGTCAACTGCAGGAACATAAGTTGTGCTATAAATACTGATTGTTTAACTGGTTTCTATAATACATACTATATTGGTCCTTAACGTTTGAAATGCACAAACAAGAGCATTCAAAAGATAAAACAGCAAAAAAATAAAACATGGAAATAGCTCCAGAAAACTATGAAATGCCAAATAACAATAAAAAAAATTCACACAGAGAAAATATTAAATACAAGTAAGGATATTTGTAAAACTTAAGGAAAACACTGAACTGGGGCATTTTTCTCTCGCACTCATTCTTCCAATTACTCTCTCACACAGTCTGTAGTATCAGTCTTTGTGCTGCAGCATCATTGTTCACATCACTTTTTTATTTCACTGCACTGATCCATTTAAGTATATACAGACTAAGTATTATACTATACTATACATGAATAAATATTTGAAATAAATAGTAAACAGCAAGAAATTCTTTCTAAGATTCATGCATGCAAAAAATTATAAAACATTAAAAAATAATAAAACTACTAAAAGAAATTAAAGTTTTTTTTTCTCTTTCCAGTTGCATGTTATCCACACAATGCTGTGAAGCTATCATTGAGTAAACACAATTAACAAAACAAAATTGCAAGTGCATGTACTTGGCCCCACTAGGTAAAGGGAAATCTACACTTTTCACTTGATTTTATTCCTCCTTTAAATAATATCATATACTATGCATCTTCTAAACAGGTCTTGTTAACCTTTGAATAAACTATATAACTAAACATGGAAAAAATGTAAAGGCTACCTTTAATAAAACCCTTGAACAATAACAACAAATAATCATGCATAAAATAGTTCACATATCTGAATCTGCATGAATTACATGAACCCAACCCTACACTTATATACAAATACTGCACTATGCAGACTCTTATGCCTTCAGAATACTCTAACATCAGCATAAAGAAACAATGACACAAGCACAAGCACATCCACAAGAGCAAGAAAAGAAATCATAAACTAAAAATATTATCATGCAATCTATTCAAACAAAGGTTAGGAGAGCCATTCACACTAGTTACATTATGGACAGGCTCATTACATACTTCATATGGACATCTCAGGTTGTAATATATCAAAACTGGACAACAAATTGAACATTTTATAAAAATAAATTGCAGTGTGTATCCATACTCATTTGAATTTCTTGGTATGTAATTTTTCCTTCTGGCAATTGTGTGTGTGTGTGTGTGTGTGTGTGTGTGTGTGTGTGTGTGTGTGTGTGTGTGTGTGTGTGTGTGTGTGTGTGTGTGTGTGTGTGTGTGTGTGTGTGTGAGAGAGAGAGAGAGAGAGAGAGAGAGAGAGAGAGAGAGAGAGAGAGAGAGAGAGAGAGAGAGAGAGAGAGAGAAAGAGAGAGAATGATTTTCGTGAAGCCCTTATTCTTTGGCTTGATATAACATAAGGTTTAAGGCAGCCATCTGTTTTTTTTTTTTTTTTTTTTTTTTAACATCAATTTTTCAAGCCGATTTTGATGGAACTTCCACCTTTTTATTTAGACCTTAGCCTGATCTCAAAATTGCCCAAAAAGTTTTTGAGTTATAGTAAAAAACAGACAAAACACCGAGTTCCAATTTTGAAAATTGATAAAAGTTTCAAAAACTAGATCAAATCCAAAAAAATACACAGGCATTCTGATGTGATTTTTCAACAGATTCATCCTATATCTAGTGCTTGATGCAAACATTTTTTTCAAATTCAACTATGTTTTCTTGTGAATGTTTGACATATCCATCTTTTAGATTTTTTTTTTTTTTCTTTCTTTTTTACATACATGTCCCTTTTACATGAAGCATAGGAAACTACAAAATGAACCAAAAAACCCTTACTTTGGACTAGAATTGCATGTGCTAGGACTTTTGAAGAATTTTTTTGAGATATCGGTATTTTTGCTTTTTCGTATATCTTCATAACTGTTTTATTATTGACAAAATTAGGTATAAGAATAATCTGTCAACATAATAATTCTCTATCATTCACCTCCACTCCAGAGCATTGTGGAAATTCCTAGCAAGTAATAATATCTCACTAAGCAACAT
>NC_091572.1:7378112-7383112 GCF_042767895.1 Penaeus vannamei
AAAATAGGCCTATAGAGAAATGTGTACTGAAAATATGTCTATAAGGCAAACATTTATGTAAAAGCAAGCCTATATATTACAATAACAACCCAGTCTAAGCAACCTTTCACTTCTGATAGGTTTGAGTTAAAGGAACTACTAAAGAGGCCAGTTAACAGTAATATTTCCATTTCCGTCTTAAAATCAACTGGGCTTATTATGTTAATGTAAGTTGAAGCCTTTTAGATTTTTTTTCATATTTCTGACCGGTGAATAGGCCTAATAAACATGAGATATTTATTCATCATTTGCTGGCTAATACTAACAACATAACTAGAAATTTAAGACTGATATTATCTAATGCGATATAAACTCCTAAAAACTTTCTCTTCCTCAAAAAAAAATAATAAACAACCCTTTTTTTAGAGTCCCCCCAACCCCCCGAAAAACGGGTCTCCCCGGATACCAAATAAAATAATATCCAAATCCCAAAGCTTATCAAAGCCACCTAACATTCTCGCAAAAATAGAACATGTTTTACAACGCCTCTCTTGGCTTTACTCACGAGCTTTGAAGCATTTACGTGTTGAGGTCATGTCACCATTCCTTAAGGGAAGCCATATTGAATCCAGGAATTATTACGGAGGAATAATTGGGTTGCTTGAATGACTTGCGGTGGGTTTGCACTAAGTCATCTTTTTGAAGTTGTCTTATCTTAAACGCTGGTCGATTTAGGTAGGATTGCATTAAAATTTCATTGAAGGTGGTCTTATTTCTCAATTTCAGTGATCCACTTTCAGTTCATTTTGCTTTGGGGATGGTGTGTATAAAAGTGAGGGGTTGTGATATCTAATGTTGGAGAAAGAGAGCGTGAATTAATTTTTTGATATCTATGTTCTTTTTATTTCATGTAAACAAATAATATAAATTATATGAAGTTTAGGGTGATGAGATACTGAAATTTTCATGTATGTACAATTATGCGCAAACTTATATTCTTTATTTGCTCATCACTGTCTATACTATACACTCGAAATATTAGAGAATACGGCCGCATATGACAATCAAACCAATATAAAGTAACACCTTAGTGAAGTGAAATTAAGAAAAATGCAATTAAAGTTACACCCCCTTTCTTTCACCGCATCTGAACTTTCATTTGTTCAAATGTTATGGAAATCATCATAACAAATATCTCATTGTACACAATGAAAACCAGCTGTAAGATAAAAATGATAGAAAAATAAAGAAGAACTTTCAGAGGTAGAAAAAAACATATATTACAACATTAACAAAAGCACACTTTCCCTTCCGCGGTGCATCTATCCCTTCACTTGTTCAAGTGTTATGATTTTTTTCTCAGCATTTACAGTACAAATAAAAAATAATTACTAAAAATAACAAACAAATGAATATGAAAGCTCACAGAGAGCAAAAAATAAATCAAAAGCATCAGTGATAAAGTGACAGCCCACTTTCCTTCTCGCACCGGCGCATCTCCACCTTCACTTGTTCCATTGTTTTGAAAATGATTTAAAAATGGCAGCAACTCTCCTCGACCTCCTTCTCCAAGGGGAAATTAACCCTCATGACCTTATCCTGTGGCTAGATGGAGCATCTGTGGTGAGTTGAAGGGGTATTTTATTAGGTTTTGGTTCGCATTTTATTGTTTCTATGGTTATTCGGAGTTGCAATGAAGGAGAAGAGGTGATATTCATGTGACGTCTTCCGGGATATTGGAAGTTTCTTGGCAAGTTTTTGTGTCAAGTTTTAAGAATTTACCATGACTTTCTTGACTTTGGGTAGAACATATGGTTGTCTTTGGATATATTATCAAGATGTCACCATTGTTTATCAGTGTCTGTTTGAGTGATGTGTTTTTTATCATTCTTGACTGTTCAGTATGGTCATTAACTCTTAGCCTATATATTTGTGTTAATGTCGTTGGTGGAGGTGGATTAACCGTATAGAGACACCAGAGTAATGCATAAATGTCAGTCTTCGTATAATGTATTTTTTAAATTAATTACTATCACTGTCATTATGAAATGGGTCATGGGAAATATATTATCCCATATGACCCAGATGTCAAACTCATATAGAAAGATTTGTGCAACAGGTAGTTATTATAGATATGTGGATTTGAAAGTATATATGAATAAGAAATATTCCCTGAGAATCTAAAATTGCATTGCTCTCTGAATTAGCCTGCATTCAGATGTTGAAGTATTTATATAGCATGCTCTACATCAGGCTCTCAAGTGATGGTTGTAATACAGAGCAAAAGCAATTAGGTCAGTTCAAATGCTGGAATCATCGAGACAACAGCGTTATTGAAAATTGGCAGTTAATTTTTGTACTTTCTTAAGCCTGAAGCAGCCATAGAGCATTTGGAGTTCGAACACAATATCAAATTTTTTTTAGGTTAGGTTAGATAGCTGGTTAAATAACTGAATAGTGTTTGCAGTTAAAAAAATGCAAAATAGTCAATCTAACAGCAATGTCATACACAGTAACTGCATGTGGCTCCCCCGATGTATGACATCACGGCCATTGCCCAATCAGAGTACTTCATGGCTGAATGTGTTTCCCGGTATGTTGCTGGTTTACTGCTTATAGATATTAAAGGAAGTGATACACCCACAGTAACTGGAACAATACCATGGTCAGCATTCTGGCAAAGACCAACACATATATTCTAAGTATGTCTATAGGAAGAAAAATATCCTATTGCAACTATGTTTTTGTAAGTCGTTCATGAAGTTTACACTGGCTAAGGAAATACAGCAATTGGTGGAGGTTGTAGGCAATCTTTGAGGCAGTGGTTGTGTTTAGAATGAAGTTCATGTGTTGGTTTGCAGCCTCACCCACACGCTTTTCGTGCTCGTTTCCCACCAAATTAATCCGAGAGTCCCCGACAACACCGCTCTCACTTCTTGGCTCCAGCACCTTCGACATGGTACCTCAGGCCAGCCAACACGTCACACACTAATTTACCCCACTCCTGACACCAATTGTTAAGCCCGAGTGACCACAGAATGGCACGCTAACCACAGCAGCTGCTACAGGTCCAAGTGTGCACATGGAGGCGAGCACTCCCAGTCCCCTTGTCTAAGTTACTGTCAGGTCAATACATACACTGGTCACTTCACCAAAGGGTTTATTAATCCACAAGAAGTAAAGGCACATCAAATACAGCAAAAATCACAGTCTCAGGCAGGAAAAGAGATAAGGGGTTGCGAGTACATCTTCCTGACACAAGAGTCACAGCGATCTCACTCTGCGGGACGAGACATCCCGCTCCACACCATAACTCACCCGAAATACAGATACATTAATAGAGGGTGGTGTAACGATATTGATTTTTTAAACAGTTATATATAACAATCATTTGTGTATATACATTTTCTTGATCAGGATTTTCACCAGTTCTATGAGCCTGTATTCCCTGACAGGTATTGTCGTGAAAAGCTTTGTTTACATTTTTATGTTTATTTTAAATACTGCCCTAATTATGTAGTAGTGTTGCCAAAGAAAAGGACATTATTTTCAATCATAGCATGATTTGAGAGCCTGTCAATTGCCCCAGGTATTAAATAGATTCAAATTAGATCCTAAAGACTTTGGACAATAAACAGAGAATTATGATATATGTTTAGGATATTGTACCATGGAGGAGCAGGAAACAGAGCTCCCTGGGTAGGAGTTAGGTGGGAATTATGGATAGGACATACTGTTCAACAACCATGGGGATTTGCCATTTGGTGAGGAATATATATATACAGGGGTAGATCCCCATGGCTAGGGAGTATTGGGCAATAAAGGTTTGTATAAAAGGTGTGGAGTCCAGGAAATTAAGGCCTGTGGGGTTTATGGTGATGTTTATACCAATAGATTTCAATGAAACATGGAGTAGGTTCCAAGGGGACTGTCCCTAGTGGAGGGGATTTGGGGAGGAGGGTGATTTGAAGTTAGCTAGCCTGCTGTATATGTACATGAATGAGGAAACTACCAAATGACTGTTAGAGCCTCAGGTTATTTCTTGGGAGGAGTAAGAGCATAAGCACCAGCAGGTAAACTATGTACACAGATTATTAGTGCACCTGTATGGACTTTTGCATGATGCAATCTTGCATACGGTATGTGATAATGACATTACACATAGATATTAGTTTATGAATGTCCAAGGAATACTTTTATACCAATATCAGAAATATTAAACTCAAATTGATAAATGATGAAATGTTTTGTGAGATTTTCTTTAAAAATCTGTTTTGTTTATATTTACACTTGAAATATGCTTTGTATTGAGACCCTGGTAATATGATGTGGTTTTTAAAGGTGTCTGTATGTGTACTGAGTACAAAGTACTATTGTTAAAAGATAAAATAATAAATAATGATACTAATATTTCACAAAAAAAATCTGTCACATTATTAGATTGTTCATTTTCCTTAATCAAATGCTTGTGTCAGAGGAATCAAAATCCTAGTCTAAACTTTACCTATATAAACTTTGCCATGCTTTTTTACTTTTCTGCAAGAAGAGGTTAGAATTGTGAATTGTAACAGTGAGAGGACTTCAACTTTACTCCATCCATTGATGCTGGAAGTGTATATATACATGTACTTCCAATAGAGTTTTGTTTTAGTCACCAGAGTTAATTACTAGGCCTACCTGACTTCAAGTATGTACCCCATTCTGTGAATTTCCAGAAGAGGTTTATTTCATTACTATTATTATTGTTAGTAATTATTGTAATGATATTGTTCATAACAATAATGATACTGATATATATTTTCTTGAATAATGAAGGAATGTAGTAAACAAGTGAGGTCAGGTAGTAGACCAGCAGCCCAGCAACATAGGGTTAGACGAGCTAGATACCAATTTCCGAGCATATGGTTATTTTGTGGGTTACCTGGGTTGTTCAAAAATGCAAGTCTGCCGGAAACCCCCATAAGGGGCGAAAATATGGGTCTGACATAGATGACCGAGGTAGCACTTGAAATCACATCTAA
>NC_091572.1:7398112-7401028 GCF_042767895.1 Penaeus vannamei
ATTTACACTTCATCCAGAGCTTTTAATAGGCCCAGTATTTATCAATCTGTCGTGTTATTGCAGGGTGTTACAGGTGGGTCTTCCTTCTGGCTTCACTCCCAACAAGGCCCCCAGCTCTGTCCGTGCCACAAAATATGTCTCACCAGGGAAGGATCCAGGCTTCAGGAATCGTGGCAGGAAGCAACCTTTCTCATCCTCCAAGGCCAAGACACTGCACTTTGCTGACACACCTGTAAAAGTGAGATCCTTTTTTTATTTTTTGTGCTTCATTTGTATAGTATTTGTTACATATCTTAAATCTGTATACTGTGATTATCCATATTTTCTATTTTCTTTTTGTTTTTTCTTCCTTTTACAGGGAAAACCATTAACTTCTGTTGAAGAGGCTAAGACTCCAGATTTAGACCAATTACTCCGTGAATCTGACTCTGCACTAACAGTGTCTTTGCATGGAAGCCCTCCACGCACACGACATCAAAACAATGCCTCAAACTCCTCCACTCCCTATAGTTTTCACTCAAATAGATATAGTTGGAATGCCACTTCCACCCCACGCCACAATGGCCATACCTCAGGATCCAAGTTAGAATCCCCTGGGATACAGGCACAAGATCGTTTCCCAAGAGGGAAGAGACAGAGTTCAGATGGTTCAGACTCGTGGGGAAAGTTTGGACACAGTTCTGAGCTGAAGCATAGTGAGCAGAAACATAGCTTAGGTGATTTCATTACATTAGATGTGAAGTGGGGGAACAAGAAGAAAAGTCCACTACCAAGGGATAGCAATTCCCGCTCCAGTGGAAGGCTAATCCGACAAAATGAGGTGCCAAAGGCTTTAGACTTAAGTGATCAGGATGCCTTTCCAATGGTAGGCAGTACACCAGTCCAGGACAAGCAGTTCAAACGGAGAATCAACCCTACACGGATCACCACCAGTTCTTCTCGTCAGCCAGTCAGAGCCATTGCTTTCAGCCAGAGCTCAAAGACAGGCTTTGGGGCACCACAGAACCAGTCTCCAAGCAGCCCCTTCTTGACAAGTGAAGAAGGGGGAATCAAGAGCATGGAGGAGGAACGTGAGCTGCTACGTCAAGAGAGAATGAAGCGACAGGAGACCAGTACAAATGTTGGAGGAGGAGGAGGTACCCCTGGGAAAAACATGGGTAGGGATTCACCTCCAAGTACATCTTCAGAGAAGGTGGACTATGTAGAGGGCTCTCCAGATCGAGTGTCAAACAGGAGTTTTATTGATATTCTTGTGCAGACTTATGCTGAGCTTATTTTGTTTAACATGACACCCAACATAATGGTAGAGTTATACTACTTGATGCAACTATTAACTGTAAGGACTGTAGTTAAATCAGATGACTCAGACAGTCAACGAAGGGAGACTTGC
Source organism: Penaeus vannamei (assembly GCF_042767895.1). NCBI lineage: Eukaryota > Metazoa > Arthropoda > Malacostraca > Decapoda > Penaeidae > Penaeus > Penaeus vannamei. Next base: position 7,399,503 of record NC_091572.1, read on the forward strand.
TACCTCAATACAATCCACAATTGTATATATTTTTCCACCAATGTGCTTCTGACTGTAGTTGAACTTCTGAAACTATTGGATAAGGCCACCGTGAGATTTTTATCAGAAAATCCCAGGGTAAAGACATTTTCGCCAGATCTCCAGAAATGCTTAACAGAATTTTTGGAATCGCCTCCTCCAGCTCCTTTGCTCAACCAGGCACCAAAGTCTCCTATAGGCAGTGTGTCTTTCCAATCAGACACAGATAATCGAAATAACTTTCCAACTGATCAAGCTTTCCACATCTTTCGCAAGCAGCGGGACATGTTTTATGAGGTGAGAAGAAAGAAGTCTATATATATATATATATATATATATATATATATATATATATATATATATATATATATACAGATAGATAGATAGATAGATAGATAGAGATATATTTATAAATATGTTAATATGTATATGAACATGTATATAAACATACATATATATATAAAGATTATATATATATATATATATATATATATATATATATATATATATATATATATATATATATATATATATATATGTTTATATACATGTTCATATACATATTAACATATTTATAAATATATCTCTATCTATCTATCTATCTATCTATCTATCTATCTATCTATCTATCTATCTATCTATCTGTCTATCTATCTGTCTATCTGTCTATCTGTCTATCTGTCTATCTGTCTATCTATCTATCTATCTATCTATCTATCTATCTATCTATCTATCTATCTATCTATCTATCTATCTATCTATCTATCTATCTATCTATCTATATATATATATATATATATATATATATATATATATATATATATATATCCATATATATATATATCTATATATATACATATATATATTATGTATATATATATAATGTATATATATATATATATATATATATATATATATATATATATATATATATATATATATATATATATATATAATGTATATATATATATATATATATATATATATAAATATATAATTTATTTATTTATTTATTTGTTTATTTTTTATATATGTAAATATATATATGAATATTTATATATTTGTATATTTTGTATATGATTTGTGTGTACACATTATTTACAGTATATTGAACATGTGGTCAGTGATGAGTTACTCATTATTTTTAACATTTTTAAAATTATCTAGATGATCCGCATTTGGGAAGAGAATCGTCTCATGTCAGGCTGGTCATACGGGCAGGCACTAGGGCCCAAGATCAAACAGGTACTCAACCTGCGTCCAGACCCCATCAATTTCGCCCACTTTGCCCGTCTCTTCCAATCCCAGCTCCTCACCATGTGTCGTGGGGATGACGATCAGCACATATCAAATGAGGATGCTGATGGTTAGTAAGGTTGCTAGAGTAAGGGTAGGGTTAGTAATTTCTTATCAAGTTATATTGTTTTTTATCTTGATTTAGGGAAGGATGAGAGATTTGTAAAATTTGACGTAATCAGTTTTTGCCATTTGTTATATTTGATTTTAAT
>NC_091572.1:7401528-7404028 GCF_042767895.1 Penaeus vannamei
AAGTAAAGTTAGATGTACATTTATGAGGATATACTTATGTAAGGCACAAAAAAGTGCTACAAAAGATGGTGAAGCTAAAATGATTTTGTACTTTACCATCTGATTACATTAACTACATATTAATTCTGATGAACCTGTCATATAGGTACTAAAAATGAACAGCAAGAACCCTAAAGATATTTTAATGTGAAAGAGACTTAACATCCTGGCAAACCTTGATATCTACCAGAATGACCCTACTTTACTTTTTATCACACAGTTAAAAGCTATAATTGATGAGCAGATGAAGAATTCACCCCAAACAGTTGAGAGAACAAGGGACATAGTACAAAAACAGGTGATGGACCTGAGTCAAGAGCTTGCTCAACACATCCGCGCCCAGTGCACTCAGGTTACTCACCAAGAATGTCAGGGCGAGGTCTTGTCTTCGCTAACCTTCCTGATGCCTCCAGATATGACTCCGCAGGTAGCTTTTTTGCTTGTTTTTATTCTTTTTTATGTTTTTTGCTGTTTGTTTGCATACTGAATTTATTTTTATTTTTCTTCTTTCTTTACTTTTTCAGGATTCTCTTGTTTGCTTTTATATTGATTTTGTCATGTATTTTTCTGTATTCTTGCTTTTTCAGTACTTTTATACATGTCTGTCTTCATACCTTCCTTCTTTTTCACCCTTTTCCTCTCCTCCTCCTCCTCTTCCTAATTTTTCTGTCCTTCTCCTCTTCTTCCTTTTTCCCCTCTTCCTCCTCCTGCTCCTTTTCTTCCTTTTTCCCTCTTCCTGCTCCTGCTCCTCTTCTTCCTTTTTCCCTCTTCCTCCTCCTGCTCCTCTTCTTTTTTCCCTCTTCCTCCTCCTCTTGCTCCTCCTGTATTGCCTCCTGCAAAATTCAACTGATCAAAGTTTTTCATTTTTCCAGGCATTAGATGTGTGCCGGAAAATTGTAAGTCGAAGCTGTCAGGAGAAGGTATTGGCATGGGTCCAGTCACATTTGACTCCTGTACTCTTTTCCAAGGACCTCTCAGCTGATGGTGACCGACTCCTTCGGCAGGCACAGAAGGCTGCTGATTTTCAGGCAGTTAGTATTGTAACAGGATGTAGTGTGGTTTTGGGTTGACTTTATTCTTTTTGCATATTTTTGCTTTCATTAAGTTTGATGTGAAGAATTCTTGCATATGATTAAATGAATGAATATGTTGTTAAAATTGATTACATCTTGAGTCAAGTATGTAGTGGAAGAGAAGAGTCATATGAAAATTTTTTTCTATCTATTTGCAGGCAGCCTTGCAGAATTCCCTCAATGACACGTCTCTCTCCAACTTGGACACATCGGAGGCCTCAGCTACTATGGGAACAGAGAGCAGCTTTACTGGCAACCAGTCGGGTCTTTCTCTCACGGATCATCCCCTTAATTGTAAATATTAGTTCTGTTCCGTTCTTTTCTTTTTTGCTCATTGTTGTGATCGTTTTTTTTTTTTTTTTTTACACAGTGATTTTAGATGGTATTATAGTAATTTTGCAGAATTTGCTTGCTCTTGTCGTTTTTTCGTTCTTTTTTTTTTTACCTGAATATTTAGTATACTCATATGACTCAATTACATGCTTGATTTTAAATATGGTTCTCCCTTCCACAGCTCCAACAAACCATCCACACAAGTTATGCCCATTGCCAAAGAAGCCAACGAATCCCACAGAAACTCTTCCAATAACTGCATCTGAACACATTGAGTCATTACCCTCGCCATCAAAGATAATCATGGATATTAAGGTTAATGCCTGTGTGAATTGTGTAAATTTTTTAAAATCTTTTAGTCGTGCATTCCCTCCTTTTATCTACCATCTTTCATTTACTCTTAGAATGCCTTCATAATATCCTACATATTCTTTGACATTTTTTTATATTGCAAACTTTCATTTTCTTGGCCTTGATAAAATAATCAAAAGAACAGATGAGGTGACACTATAAGAAATAACATAATCTTATCTCTCACACACACCAAACATAATACAATGGAATAAAGATCCTCTTTCCAATTTTCAGGAAATGGTCAGAATAATAGTCTTAAGGGACACAGCAGATTCTGACTGTAAGCCAAGTGAGGAGGGTGTCGGCCGCCTGCTAGGAGATATCCGGGGAATCCTGACTGGACGGCAGGACGTCAACCTGACTGTATTCAGGGTGCTTGAGAGCTTGACTGTGGACTTGGCCGTGTCTTTGGGTGAGTTGGAATGTGTCTAGGAATAACATTGCTTGTGGCTATTAGATTATTGCTAATGAAGGTTTTGTCTTTAAATTTTTTTGATATCAGTTTCACTTATTGTCGATGTTTGGTACCTAATTTTTATTCCTTATTGCTCTTTTTCATTATTTGTTCTTTCTTTTACAATACTTTCATTACTACACTCATCCCATCCCATGGATATTCTTGTCACATTTATAAAATATAATAAAATGGAAAAGTTTTTCAACTTGTGGAAATCTGTGGGGATTTGAGCATTTATATACAT
>NC_091572.1:7434028-7439028 GCF_042767895.1 Penaeus vannamei
TTATTATTATTATTATTATTATTATTATTATTATCATTATTATAATTATTATTATTATTAGCATTAGCGTTATTATTATTATTAGCATTAGTGTTATTATTATTATTAGCATTATTATTATCATTATCTTTATTATCATCATTATTGTCATTATTAGTAGTAATCATATTATAAGTATTGTTATTATTATTATTATTATTATTATCATCATTATTATTATAGTCATTATTATAATTATTACTATTATCATTATAATCACCATTATCATTATCATAATCACAATCATCGTAATTACTATTAGTATCATTATATCACTATATTCTGGTCTAGCACTCATTACAATCACTATCGTCTTTATCATCAAATTCATCACACAAACGCTTTATGAAAAAATACGAAATAAAAACGATAAGAAAAGAAATATATCTGGAAGGAAGGAAAATGTTATGATCGATATATCTTTTTATATCCATTCTCTGAAGTCTAAATAAAACGATAGAGAAATTGAGTATTGAATAAATGATGAGAGAAACTGAATAAGGCATTCACACACCCCAAAATACCTTTTTATGAAAATGATGATAATAATGATAACTGTAGAGCTGCATCCGAATCTCGTAGTTTAACTTAAGTGGTAGTAAATGATAAGCGTTTTTGACCGAACGGCTATATTTGCGTTAATTGACTATTCTCGTACAATTAGTGAACAGTTCACACAGGTACTGTATATATTGTAAACTAATAACGCTTTCTGATTGGCTGTTATTCGAAAAGAGGGTCGCGGCAAGACATTCGGACGATTGCGCGCGCGAAGAACAAGTGACAAGGTGAAATTAGAGGCTAATCCGTGACAGGCAAATTTAACCTCATTCTACAACTATCATAGGTACCTTGGAGCGCCTGATCTATGTTATTCCCTCGCGAGGTCGTTAATTAATGATTAAGTGAACTACTGGTTCATTATAACAATAAAACTGAAAATAGGAATGATGACAAATATGTTAATCATGATAATGATAATAGTAATAATAACAGTGCTGATAGTAACTGTATAATACAAATATTTACTTATTTATCTATAGATTTATTGATTTCTATACTATTCATTTATTGATATGTATGTACCTTTGCACACACACACACACACACACACGTACACACTTAAAAATGTTTACATAATCAATGACACCCTTTAATCGAGTTCCAACCGGTCTTGCTTCAATTGGCGACTGACTCAGTTTGATTTTGCTTTTCAAAACTATTAGATCGGTTCATCCTTTCATTCTTGTACTAAATGAATAATAATAGCTTTGTTGACGATCGTTTACGCTAACCTCGAATAAAAAGATACTTTTGGTCATGCCTTGTAACGGATTATTTTATTGCTGCAGTTCGTATCGTTTAAGAATTATGATGCACCTCTTGATGAGAAACAAAGTAAAAAGGAGAATAAAGTAATTAATTGAGTGTGGAGCCTTCTGGAAATGGATAAGTGAATACAAATATATATTGGAATACGTGCTTATCAATGGATCTTCTATAAACCTGCAATACCAGTGACTTAGCATCCAAGTTCATCCGATATTCAATAACAAAATACATTCGTTATATTGCCCCAATCGTCAAATAGACGCCATCTGAAAGATATACGGTTTATAAGGTCCAATTTCGGTCGATATCTGACGTCATACGATTAAGCCGTCTCCCTTTCTAAGAAAAGAGAGGTAAACAAATCAATAAATAACGGAATACAGAAAAAAAGATAACGAAAAAAAATCGGAAGGCTATATCAGGTCCTAGAAATTCTGGACGAAACTACTTTGTTCTGGAGACAAGTGTAGAAGAAATGGATCCAAAAAATAAAATTTCATCATAATCTGTACTGATATTTGTCTTCATTGTTGCAGAATTATCTAATCTAGGAGTATGATTCAACCTTTATCTAATCATAACTAAAATAATCAACAGCCAGTGAATTAAAACTAGCCAAAAGTAGCCATATTGATGTTTTGTATATCTATCTCCATGGTCGCTTAAATTTTAAATCCAGTTATATTTCAGATTTATCTAATGAACCATACTGACCAATAGCAGTTAACTGATATTATCATAATCGTAGAATAAATGTTTAGACCACGTTTGAAGTCAAATTTGTCTGCTAAAAACATAATAACTAATAACAACATAATAAAAACATAACCATATATTTACATAGATCTGTCTCAACAACTTCTGTTTCTTTTATACAGTCCTAGCTAAAATATCATAACATTAATAAGCCTTATCAGTTGAATTAAGAATATTTATGCCATTGATATCTATCAGTCTGTCACTTCAGATTCGTCACCACGATTATAATTCAGTATCCAATAACAATGACACATTTTTTCTCTCTTTATTCGTAGAATTACCTATGAAGTGTCCAATAACAATTATATAAACTTTTATCTCTTTTTTTATTCGTAGAATTACCCATGAAGTGTCCAATAACAATTATATAAACGTTTCTCTCTCTTTTTTTATTCGTAGACTTACCTATGAAGTGTCCAATAACAATTATATAAACGTTTCTCTCTCTTTTTTTATTCGTAGACTTACCTATGAAGTGTCCAATAACAATTATATAAACGTTTCTCTCTCTTTTTTTATTCGTAGACTTACCTATGAAGTGTCCAATAACAATTATATAAACTTTTATCTCTCTTTTTTTATTCGTAGACTTACCTATGAAGTGTCCAATAACAATTATATAAACGTTTCTCTCTCTTTTTTTATTCGTAGACTTACCTATGAAGTGTCCAATAACAATTATATAAACTTTTATCTCTCTTTTTTTATTCGTAGACTTACCTATGAAGTGTCCAATAACAATTATATAAACTTTTATCTCTCTTTTTTTATTCGTAGACTTACCTATGAAGTGTCCAATAACAATTATATAAACGTTTCTCTCTCTTTTTTATTCGTAGACTTACCTATGAAGTGTCCAATAACAATTGTATAAACTTTTATCACTTTTTTATTCGTAGGATTACCTATGAAGTGTCCAATCACAATTATATAAACTTTTATCTCCCTTTTTTTATTCGTAGAATTACCTATGAAGTGTCTCCCGTTTTCATCCTCATGGAGCGGTTTGTCCTCGCCAAGTTGGGATCGATTTTCGGCTATGACCAAGCGGACGGAATTTTCGCTCCGGGTGAGGAAGGAAGGAGGAGGAAGAGGAGAGGGGAGGAAGGAGGAGAGGGGAGGAGGAGGAGAGGGGAGAGAGGAGGAGGAAGAAGAGGAGAGGGGAGCAGAGGAGAGGGGAAAGGGGAGAAGGAGGAGGAGGGGGAGGAAGAGGATAGGGGGGGAGAGGAGATGGGAGAAGGAGGAGGAAGAGGAGAGGGGTGAAGGAGGAGATGGGAGAAGGAGGAGGAAGAGGAGAGGGGTGAAGGAGGGAGGAAGAGGAGAAGGAGAAGGAGGAGGAGGAGGAAACGGAGAGGGTAGAAGGAGGGGGGAGAGGAGGAGGAATATGATAGGGGAAAAGGAAGAGGAGGGGGAGAGGAAGAGGAAAAAGGTGAAAAAGAGGATGAAAGGAGGAGGGGGGAAAAAAGGATGATTGTGAAAAAGGAGAAGGGGGGGGGTGAGAAGGAGGGAGGAGGGGAGAAGCAGAAAGGCCCAGGTAAAAAAAAAACGGGTGAGGAGAAGCAGAAATGAAAAATGAAGAAAGGAAGAGGGAGAGAAGGGGAGTGTAATAAGGGAAAAACAAAGAAGAGGAGGGAAAGTAGAAGAAGAAAGGGGAAAAGGATGAAGGAAGAGAAAGAAAGGGAGAAAGCGGGAGTAAAAATGAAAGAAGGAATTATAAAGGATGCTTTAAGAGAAAGAGACAGAGGAGTGAAGAGAGAAATAAATAAATAGAGAAAGAGACAATGACACTCCATACATCACAAACATGTAGGCCTACCCCCATTTTTCCATTCCCCTGAAACATACTTCTTTCAACTCCCGCCAGGTGGCAGCATAAGCAACTTACACGCCATGCTGTTGGCGAGATACAAACTTCACCCTGAAATCAAGCAATCTGGAATATTTAGCCTGAAGCCTCTTGTCGCCTTCACTTCAGACCAGGTGAGGCAGACCACGTGACCTGGGAAAAGGGTTATAGTTAAAGAATAATGATCATGATTGTGGTGAATATAGGGAGACCACGTGACCTGTGACAATGATGATTAATTAAAGAATAATGATAATGACTGTGGTGAATATAGGGAGACCGCGTGACCTGTGACAATGATAATTAGTTAAAGAATAATGATAATAACTGGTGAATATAGGGAGATCACGTGATCTGTGAAAATGATGGTAATCAGTTAGAGAACAAGGATCATGATTATGGCAAAGGTGATAGCAATTATGCTGATATTGATAATGATAAGATGATAATGATGATGCTGATACTAATAATGATAATGATTGTTTAATGATGAAGATAATGAAATGATGACGATAATGATAGTGATGATAATGAGGATAATAATGATAGCAATAACAATAGAAATTATAGTAAAAGTAATGATTTTACTGGACGAAATACCGCCAAACCCAAGCTCGCCAAACCCGCCAAACGCGCCAAACCCAAGCTCTCCAAACCCGCCAAACCCGCCACTAAGACCCCCCCTCGATTTCAGAGCCACTACTCGATCAGGAAGGCCGCCGTCACCATGGGCTTAGGCCTAGATAACGTGGTCCAGGTCAAGACCGATTCCGTAGGGCGCATGATACCGCAGGAGCTGAAGAAGGCCGTGAAGCGAGCGCGGGACGAGGGCAAGGAGCCGTTCTTCGTCTGCGCCACCTGCGGGAGCACCGTCCTGGGGGCCTACGACTCGCTGGAGGAACTCGCCGACATCTGCAGTCTGGAGGGACTCTGGCTGCACGCGGATGTGAGTAAGGGGGGAGGGGCAGGGGGAGGGGGAGGAGGAGGGAGGATTTAAGGGTGGTGGTGAGGACGGTGGTGATGT
>NC_091572.1:7449028-7459028 GCF_042767895.1 Penaeus vannamei
AGTATCGCAGACTCGAACCACTGGCGGCTGAGGAAGTGCAGACCGGCCCGGTAGGTTAGCCTGGGAACGTCCATAGCAGGTGAAGAAAGGGGAGAGGATGGGGTACAGGGGCTGGTTAGCAGGTAAATGAACTTATGATGTCCTTTTACTAACTACAGATACATAGACTAGAATAAACATAAAGAACCCAGTGAACGGGAGGGAGGTTATACAGTGAGTGGAAGAGCAGTGTCTTCGTTGCGTATCAATGCATGGCTGGCTATTGCGTCTAACAAGCCCACTGCCATTATTTCAATTATTGTTATTGTTGTTAACAATTTTATTTTATAGATATATCATCGTTATTATTTTTATTGATTTGTTTTGTTTTTAATTACTATTTTTCTTTAATTTCGTTTTTTTATTTGTTCATTTCTTAATTCATTTATTTATTGTTACTATTACTTGTATGATTATTACCATTACTATTATTTATTATCTTTATTACTACTATTGCTGTTATCATTATTGTTATTATTATGATTATAATTATAATAAGCATTATTAGTATACTCATCATCATTATTCATGTTATTGATAAGAAATGATAGTGTTGATAAAAATAATCAAAATAATGATAATAAAACTACTACTAATGATAGTAAATATGATTATTATCATCGTCATAATCGTCAACATCATCACCATGAGCATCATCATCATCATTATTATTTTGTCTTGTTTTTTATTGGTATTACTCTATTTCATCATTATAATCACAAAGGATGTTATGAGTAACATGTTATTACATATCTATATTAATAATTTTCGAGTCATAAAAACTAGAGAGCCGTTAGCAGTACAATATCATTTATCATTTGCGAAAACGTATATTCCAAAATGTTGAATACATAAAACATAAACATATACATGATTATGTGTGTGTCTGCTTGTGTAGCTTTACTGCGAACGACAGACAGGCGGACCCGAAAACAGACAAGGGAATATAGAAATGAACAATATGTCATTCTCTCATGCACACTGACAGGAATTGGACTCGGTTTCTTATCGCGCAGTATCGTAATAAAGACTTTCTGTTGCGCAAACACCTCTTCCTGTCGCGTAACAGCCTTTGTCTGTTGCCAGTAATTTTCTATCGCGCAACACATCCTTTTTCAGAAGCGAACTTTTTTTTTTTTTTTTTTTTTGTCGCGCAACACAGCTTTTTTTCCGCACAGTACCTTTTTTGACGTGCAAACACATCCTCTTTCTGTAGCGCAACACAGCCTCCTGTCGTATAACATTGCTGTTATGTTCTCAGATTTATATACAAAAGTTGTTGCAACAGTTCGTTACGATACTTTGCATATTTTGGGTTTTGAAAATAATGCGCTCTTACTCTATCTGTTCCTTAAACAGTACCTCGCATTAAATAACTAGAATGCCTGCCACCTGCTTCACGACCCTTCCCCGGCCCCATCCACACACCGGGGTGGCAACGCTCAAGGTCAATGCTGCGTTCGGAACTGCTCGTCTATCTCGTCCAGGCAACTTGTCCAGGACCAGCAGGACGAGATGCGCCGCGTTCGGAACCTCCAAGACCCTTTCTGCCCAGAATGCAACCGGCTCGAATGTAAACATTCACTTTTTTATCATACCGGTCTTTATTTTACACGCTGCATAGGTTTTGTAATTCCTTTGATGCACATTTAACTTACCTGCAACTGACAAACACAAAAATGTCCTTTGATAACACCAATTAAGGGTCATAAAATTACCCACCAATATCTTGTGGTTACCTGCAACTGTCAGTGTTTACATACAAAATCTATTGTGACGTCATCGCGTCCTGCTCGGCCATCTTTGCAGAGGGCGAGTTTGACGAGCTAGACTACTTGTCCAGGACGAGATAGTGGGAGTTCCGAATGGTCAAAACATCTCGTCCAACTGGTCTGGACGAGATAGACGAGCAGTTCCGAACGCACCAGAAGTACTTGCATAGACCGTGTCAACGCTGAATGTCCCGTGAATGCTTGTGCGCGACCGTGCATCCGTCCGGACGTCTTCAGGCGAGACCACATTATCATTAACGAACTAAAACGTCTCCCTTCCTTCCTGCAGACGACCATGAAGTATTCCCTGGCGCTGTTTCTGGTGGCGGCCCTGTGCCTCCTCCCCGGCCTCTGCCTCGAGGTCTGGAAAACGACAAACGACTACATCAGCTTCGCGGTAAGTGCTGCCGATGGGGACTCTGAAGACTAACGGCCGGTTTGTTAAAATTGTGCCAGGCCCGACCCAAAGAATATTCGTATACTTGACATGCATAGATACAGAAATAAATGCATATTTATCAATCTAGACATGCATATCATCCGGGCAAATAGATAGTTAAATGTATGTCTATCAGATATATAGACAGGTATGCCTTTATTTTGCGTCTGTATTTATGAAAATTCATTGGGTCGGGCCTGGCATAATTTTAACCGGCCGTAAACCACAATAACGTACGTATTTCATCTCAAAGGAATCTCTCTGTATAATGGATATGACTGTGCTTGGTGAACATATTCACATACACGAGCAAACACCCAAAACGCATATGACAGACTCGTACAAACGCGAAAGGTCATACCCATATGATTCAGTGATCCTGATATGCATATAGATATCTGATACCGAGTCGACGTTATTTTATAGTTTATGGCCATTCAGTTTGCAAGATTATTAACGCTATCATTGTATCATTGTTGCTCTTCACAGTCAAGAGCTTTTTATGCTTTCCTGCAGAAGGCGGAGTTTACACAAAATAATAACTAGCAATATTAGTGATAATGTTAATGGTATTAGTAATATTAGTTATAAGGATGATGGTAAAAATAGATACATTGTAAATTATGACAATGATAAGGACGATATTAATGATGATAACGATATTATTATTATTTTTATTATTATCATCATCGTTATTAACATTACTATCATTCTTATTACCACTTATTGTTCTTAATATAACACATTGTTATCAGTTTAATATCATTATCATTTTATTATAATTATTTCAACAGCAACGTTGTTGTAAGTTTTACAATTACATTATTTAGCATATTCATTTCTCTTGGCGTGTAACTGTAGTTTAGTGTTCTTTTTAAAATTGTTTATGTTTTTTACCCTTGTTTACAAATATTCAATAATACGCTTTCATATTTAGCAGAATCTAATCACCTCATTATGTATTTATAAATTGCCCTTACTTCTATCATTCAAAAGAACACAGACTGTTCCCTGCTTACAATAGACTCACAAATATCTAACAAACTCTGAAATGCCTGAACGTTTTTGTGTGTGAGGTGTTTGGCGAGCGAAGCAATCAGAATGTTCAACTTCATCTGTACTCGAGGAGACTACTGTGATACGTGTTCAGATATTAAGTAAAAGAGAGATGGTGAAAGATGGAGGGATCTCTCTCTCTCTCTCTCTCTCTTATTCTCTCTATATATATCTCTCTTATTTTCTTATTCTCTCTTATTTTCTCTTTCTCTATTTCTCCCCTCTCACCCTCTCTCTCTCTCTCTCTCTCTCTCTCTCTCTCTCTCTCTCTCTCTCTCTCTCTCTCTCTCTCTCTCTCTCTCTCTCTCTCTTATTTACTTTCTAATTTATATATTTACATATTTATTTGCATATTTACATGTTACCACCGTCGCGGAGGTTATGTTTTTGGTAGTGTCGGTTAGTTATGACCAGGTCTTCTTTTACCAGAGGTGTGTCCGGTAAATCCAGATCATGATCCAGATCTAGGATTTTTTTTAAACTCCATCAGTTACCCCTATTGCCGTGACGATAAGGGTAACTATTATTATTATCATTACCTTTACCGCTAACGAGGTTATTGTTTACGAAGGTCACCTATGTACTTGAGAAAGAGGTGCTTATCTAGCACATTTATTTTCTTGTCATTATTACTTCCTTACTTAAAGAGGTGATTTTAATGTGATTCTTCAAGTGTGAATAATTTTATTCCATCAGTGACCCTATTGGTTTGGCGGAGGTATGCGCTCTCTGAGTGCTTGTAGTTTATTAATGTTTCTATTCATTTATTCTATTTATATTTTATTCAGGTGATGAAAAGTTGTCTGGGCGAAGAATTAACCGTCCAGATGGAGAGGAAGGGGATTCTCCTTGGCCAGGAATGTCTTCAGAAATTGGTTAGCATTTTCTTGTTTGTTACTGATGAAGGGAAAGATATTGGATATAGTGATAAATGAGGAGCTAAATGAGAATGTTAAAGATGGAGGCAAAAAACATAGTAAAGAAGGAGGAGGTAGTGGTAGTGGAAGGAAAGTTGCAAATTGATAAATGATGATAGGATTAGTAAAAGTATACATGCCTTTCACAGGAACCTCAGCCCGCGAGCCTAAACGCCCGTAGCAGGAGGGTGAGTAACCACGTAGTTGGCTGTGGTTTATGTTGTTATACGGCCGGTTTATTAAATTTGCGCATTCTGCAATTGCTCTGAATCGTAACGGCAAATTAGTTTATTTTTAGGTCTTACTATTAGTGATTATCAGTAGCATGCAGATTATATCTTATTTTCAGAATATATTGAAGATGCCTCCCAACCCCTCAGTCGGTCTCCAAATGTGCAATATGAAAGCGTGGGATATGGTGAGTCCGAGATTTCCTCTCATATTTCATATAAAAAATAAAAAAATATGAACATGTTATAAATAGTTTATCTGTTTTTAAACTGCTTAGAATTTGTTTTCCCAGTATGTATTTCAAATAGTATGGAACTTTAACCGCAAACTACGTTATTGTCTGGCGTAGCTAAGATGTCAGTGTTTGTTCCTTTGTAACTATCCGTCTCATATTTAAGCTCGTAACATCTCACTAATATTTGATACACCCGTATCCATCCATCTTAATTTACCATCCTTAAGCATGTATCTAATATGTTTTAAACCTTTTATAGATATTAGATACATAGTATTTTCACCGTGTTTTTTTTTTCTTCTCTCGATCATTCGTGTTTTATTCACCTAACTCTCCCGCAGCTCAGCGAAGACGGCACAATACTTTTCGAAAACGTGGATTCATTCTTTCGAAATGTCTCCCATGACAAGACACTCCAAGATGATTTTCTACAGCTTTCCCTTTCTTGCAAGACGTCTTCCCCGCCTACAACAGGACTACAAGAAGATCAGAAACACACGGTTGTAGTCAGTTATCTGAGCTGTTTGAACAAGGGCGGTTTAAAGGCCTGTATGGACTACGAACATAGGAAATATTTTAATGATTTGTAAAGCGATGGGGAGAAATCAGAACAATAATGCTAATGATTATGAAGTAATGATGAGGATGAATATGATTCTTTGTGGTTATAATGAGGAAAATAGTGGTAGTGGAAATGCGGATAATAGTGATGGAACACACATCTGCTCTATTATAAAACATTTTACGCTTTTTATGTACAGACAGGGAATGATATAAGTGACATGGATATTTTAATATGATACATCCTGAAAATATGAATATTTTCTATTTTCATTTTTTATGCAGTTCATTTGTAAGAGTATATAAAGTATAACTTTGTAATAAAATAGTACTACTAAAGAAATAATAATTGTAAAGTAGAACAGCTGCTTCCCCTGGACATACTTATATGATTAAATAGTTTAGATATGACTAGAAGAATAATGATCATGATGAAAGTATTAGTAATCATAATAATGATGATTATGATAATAAAAAATAATGATAATATCAGCAACAACAACAATAGTGAAAATGATAAAGTAAATGTAATTAATAATGATAAAGATATGGTAATGACAAGGATAACACAAAGCATAAAAAATAACCATCATCACCTCCATAAGCCATTAATATTTGTAGCAGCATCACCAATTACAAAAAAAAAACAAAAAAAAAACAATATTAATAATAAAATAGATTTAAAAAGTACATTAGTCTTTCTTCTTCCTCCCTCTACTAAGTCCGCTGTTTTGAAATAAGTACAAATAAATCCAGAAATTATATTGAACGAATGAAATATCCAGTTTCTGCATAATTTACCTGAGAATTTGAGTATGAATTGCTAATAATGATTCTGCTGATTCCTCTTTCGTCGAAGAGAAAGAAAAGGGAAATAAATAAATAATAAATAAATAAAAGGAAAGAAATATATTGGAATAGGGAAAGATCTAAGAACAAGGAGACAAAGACAGTCACAAAGGAGGGAAGAAAATAGAATGGAAGGATAAATGATTGCCTATAAAAAGTTTGATCAAAGAAATATAGTGAGAGTGACTGCCGTAATGACCTTAGCGTAAATAGACATAATGGTAATATTCATTACTGTAAAGATAAGGAATTATAATGATGATAATGATAATACTGATTAAGGTTACAACAATAGTAATAGCAAAATAATTAGAATAATAAAATGGTAATAATCATTATCATTATAATTACTATTATTATCAATAGTATCAGTGTTGCTGTTATTATTATTTATGTTATCATTATCATTATCATCCTTATTGGTATTATTACTATTATCATTATTATTATCATTATCATCATAATCATTATTATAATCATCATCATCAATATTGATGTCGGTGCTGTTATTTTTATCATTGTCATTAGCATTATCATTATTATCATTATTTCTATTATAATCACCTTCATTACTATTATCATTACTATTAATATTATTGTTGTCGTTATCATGACTGTTATCATTATTATTGTTGTATTTATTATCATCATTATCATTACTGTCATCATCATCAATATTGTCACTTTCACTATTATCATCATAATCATTATTGTATTGTAAATATGTTGAATAAAGTAAATTATTGATGCTTTTTAAATGTTTCTGATGTATAAAATTCAAATCGTTAGGAATTATGAAAATTCGCGTTATAAATAGAATATTTCTTATATATATATTAATTTATTTATTTAATCTATTTATGTATTTTATCTATTTTTGAGTTAATTGATTACAAAAAATCGTATTTGTGTAACAGCTTCAATTGTAGTATTTGACATTCGAAAACATGCGCATCTCGAAGTTCCTTTGTAAACAGAAGTGCATTGTGGGAGTGATGTCGCCGCCAAGAAGAATTGTTTATAGTCTTCTCTTCCTAATCGTTCCAACGCCTCATGCAGTGTAGTGTGTCAACCGTTGAATTGATATTTGAATGAAAAGGTGAGTACTGTTCCAATAATTGATAGTTATCCCAAAGAGGGTTTATTGTTTATAATGTGTTCAATCTCGACGGACGTTGGTGACTCCCGTATGTCAGCAAGAATTGATTGTTACTTGCAAAAGCCAAAATTATATGATTATGTTGATTTGCAGTCCCTGATGGATAAACTGCAATGCGATTCCCAGTTTGACGATCCACATGCCACGTGTACTAGAGGGCAGGTGTAAAAATAACTGCCAGTTATTGAGGAGATGCAATGATGTATATTTTTGTAATGTTTCGAGATCATTGTAATTCTGGTAATTTTCTATATTACCTCCGCCGCTCCGATATCGACGATTTTGGTATCGTTGGATTCCTCTCACTCTATACAATGCAAATATGTAGGTTTTATTGCGCGGAAACCCCCCGTTAGCGGCAAACTTTTGGCCCCGATAGCAGGGGCGACGATGTGGAGCGGCGGACGTAATATAGAAAATTACCCTAATAATATAACCCGCAGTGAAAATAACCATGGTTATTCACATGACTTTCCATTTCCCCCCGGAGGGGAGAGGGGCTACCGCCCTCTAACCCCCGCCGAGGAAACAAAATATTACCTCCGCCGCTCTGATATCGACGATTTTGGTATCGTTGGATTCTTCTCACTGTCCACATTGCGTATATATAGTTATTATAGCGCGAAAACTCCCCGTTAACGACAAACTTGGCCCCGATAGCAGGGGAGGGCATGAAAGGTTCCAGGGAAAATGCGGGGTTAAATAACACTAACAATATAACCCACAGTGAAAATAACCATGGTTACACGACTTTCCATTGCAGGGGGCTGCGCCCCCTGCGACCCCCCAACCCCCGCCGAGGAAACAAATCCTCCACCACGTATTCATGGCAGGCTAGTGTGTTACACAAATATCGTCGATGTCGGAGCGGCGGACGTAATATTACAATTACCTCGCAACATTCCCACTGAATCAGCATACTAACCTTAACATGTCAGCATTGTATACAGAGACGATTGTAGTATAATCAAGATGAACAAGGTATACTATAAACAGAAGAGCGGCGGTGGCCCGCCCTCGTCGGCTGGCGGGTTTTGCGCCTTTCTCGATGGATCTTGTTCGTGTGCGCTCTATCCTGCCGTGAATACGTGGGGGATATTTTGTTTCCTTGGCGGGGGTTGGGTGCGGAAAGTCATGTGAATAACCATGGTAATTTTCACTGCGGGTTATATTATTAGGGTAATTTTTTATATTAGTCCGATGCTCCGGCATCGTCGCCCCTGCTATCGGGGTCAAGTTTGTCGCTAACGGGGCGTTTCCCGCAATAAAACCTACATATTTGCATTGTATAGAGTGAGAGGAATCCAACGATACCAAAATCGTCGATATCGGAGCGGCGGAGGTAATATAGAAAATTACCGATAATATTTAATACTTTGGATAATATTGATATTATTGTGATTTAAGTTCATGATTAGAAAATTCATTTAATTTTGGACATGGTTTTGTCCATTCTGTAGTGATGTTGAAGAAGTATAATAATTTCCAGGTCCAAACTACTTGTAGAACAAACTATTGCAGAAGACGTTGCATTAACTGTGCAGAACAATTATTGCCTCCACCAAGGAGTTTATGTCTTTGGTCGCGTTGTTTAATGTTTGTTCTTTGGTTAGCAGGATAACAATAGAATTATGAATAGATTTTTTTTGAGAATTTTTTACCAGAGGTGTGCCTTAGCCTTACTTAGATACCATTATATTTTGGTGACGTTCCTATTATCTTAGTTTGTTAGCAGGATAACTCAGAACAGATTTTTATGAAACTTTCGTGGTGATCGGATCAATGATTTTTTTAATAATGGCAATGTTACCTCTCTTGCCTTGCCTCCGCCATGGAGGTTATGTTTACGGACGTCACCTTTGGACTAAAGAAAGATTTTGATATAATACTTTGTATGAATATTTTTATTGCATCAATGACCTTATTGCCTTGGCGGAGGTATGCGCTCCCTGAGTTATTCTATTTATTGCTATTATTATCATAATCATTATTATATTCAAGTTTAAGGACTTTAAGTTATAAAGAGATGTTGACAACAATAATTAGAATTTACTTTTTTTTTTTTTTTTTGAAGATGACCCCGCATCAGTAATTATTTTTTTCATGTACTGTCAAATGGTAATTAATTCGTTTTCTCCATGTTCATTCACTTTTGTTCGATGACAACACACGTAGAGGGTGCCGCGTGTATACGAGTATATTAAGATATTAAATGTGTAATATTGTAGTCATTACATGATGAAGATTCATTGCATAGCTGTTCGATTTCAGTCACTTTGGATTATCATTATAGGTTTAAATGTCAGATCTAGTTGTGTTAACTTAGGAATGTGGCGCAGTGCGATTCAGACGAAATCGCTAATAGCAGTTTGTAGTCATGAACAAATTCCGGGACAATATTAAATGCAAAGACTGTTTTTGGGGAAGTCCTTAATATTTTTATTGAAAATTCTATGACTTTTAGGGAATACCGCAGCAGATATCGTTCAATAAAAAATAAAAAATATTCATTCTCGAATAACCCCATTCTTCTTCTTTCTCTTACACCCTCTCCTCCCTCCCCTTCGTCGTCGTTGCCGTCTTCTCTTTCTTCTTTAAGATTACTCATTAGTTGAAAAGATAGACATTTTCTGGTTTCAAACTGAGACAAGTAATAACAATGAGTCAAAGTGCTTTTTAGTTGAAAAAATAAGACATTTTTTGTTCTTAAACTGAGAACAGTTTATAAACAGTGGATTCTTG
>NC_091572.1:7484298-7486798 GCF_042767895.1 Penaeus vannamei
ATATTTTCTTGTTTTGTGTTTCCCCTCCCCCTGCCTCCCTAATCCACCCTCTCTCTCTCTCTTTCCCTCTCCCCCTCTTTCTCCCTCTCCCTCCTTTCTCCCTCCTTTTTCCGAGCCAGCGCAGCCGTGAATAAGGAATGGCTCCGCAGTAGAGAGAGCCAGGCAAGGAAGCTGAGGCGAGTCGTGGGAGAATTACCTTATTCTGAATTTACGAAGGGGGGGAGGAGGGGGTGGGGCAAGGGGAGGCATTGCGTAAAGTGCAGAGGAGTGTAGAATGTGTAGGATAACATGATTTGCACGTGCGACAGGCGTGGGGGGGGGAGGGGGAGGGGTTGAGGACGCAGCTGGGCGGGCGAAACACACGTGCGCTCAGGGGGGGAGAGGGGGGGGAGCCGAGCCCTGGCCTGCTACAAACACACATATACGCAGGGAAACGCACAACATGCACACGCACGCACACTTACATGCACGCACAAACACACACTCACTCACACGCATGTCAAAGACTCGTATTAATATTCATTCTTATAAACTTCCGCACTCGCACGCACACTCACATACAAAAGGGGAGACGGATAGACGCTCATACGCCGACGAGCGAGCGCGCGGACACACACACTCACACTCACACTCACAATCACTCTCACTCTCACAATCACTCACACTCACAGTCACTCTCACACACACTCACTCACTCACTCACTCACTCACTCATTCACTCACTCACTCACTCACTCACTCACTCACTCATTCACTCACTCACTCACTCACTCACTCACTCACTCACTCGTTCACTCACTCACTCGTTCACTCACTCACTCACTCACACAAACAATGAAACGGACGAGCGAACAAGAAACACGCAATCACACTTACAAGGACATAACGAAGTCTTCCGTGAACACAATACGTTCAAAAAAAAAATCTCTCTGACACGACGCTCAGCACAAGAATAATCACCTCAGCCGCCAGCGATGAGGGATTAACACGTGGCTTTGTACCCTAAATCCTCCTTATTATTTACGGCGCATGGTACACTTTTTTTTTTTTTTTTTAATCGTAGATTCGTTCCGTTATGCTCGGAGAACGAACCGAAGTGGGGGCGAGAAGTACGGAGACCTGGGGGGAGGGGTACGGAGAACCTGGGGGGCGGTGGGACAAAGACCTGGGGGGCGGTGGGACAAAGACCTAGGGGGCGGCGCCGATGTTTGGGGTGTACAAGTGTTGCATGAGCGACGGGAATCGGGGGTAAGTGGGCTCGCTGCTGCCGTTGGTTCGAGGTCGTTCGAGGTCCGTGGGCTGCCTGGCGATGGCGGGGCGACGTCGGAGGGCGGTGTGTCCTGTTGCTCGCTCTCTCGCTCTCTGTGTCTGTCTCTTTCTCTCTTTCTCTCTTTCTCTCTCTCTCTTTCTCTCTCTATTTCTCTGTCTCTCTCTGTCTCTCTCTTTCTCTGTCTCTCTCTCTCTCTCTCTCTCTCTCTCTCTCTCTCTCTCTCTCTCTCTCTCTCTCTCTCTCTCTCTCTCTCTCTCTCTCTCTCTCTCCCTCTCTCTCTCTCTCTCCTCTATCTCTCTCCCTCCTTCTCCCTCTCCCTTGCCCTTTCCTGCCTCCCTCTCCCACTTCCTCCTCTATCCTTCCCATCCTCCTCCTCCTCTTCCTCTCTCCTCCTCCTCCCGAATCTGCCATCCCGCCCCCCAATAAAAAGAAACGAGAACAGACATAATTATTAATTCAGATCGGAAATCAAATCGCTTAAAAGTTGACGCAACATAATTCCGCCTCCAAACATTTATATACAACCGCACGAGTTGAGGGAGTGAGTTGCTAATGTGTGTGTCTGTGTGTTTTTTTTCCCCTTACGTATGGACTTTATTTCGGCCTTCCCGCTCTCCTCTCCACTTCCCCTTCTTCTTCTTCTTCTCCCCGTCACTCCTCCCGATTCTAGAATGTCTTTCGCTTCTTCTTATCCTTCTTCGTCTATTTCTTCTGCTTCATTCTTCTTCTTCGTCTAGTTCTTCTCCTTCTTTCTTCTTCTTCTTCTTCTTCTTTTCTTCCTCTTCACTTCTCTTCTTCCTTCCTCTCCTTCCCCTCCTCCTCCTTCCTTCCTTCCTTCCTCTCTCTCCTCCTCTCCACTCCTCCCCCCATATCTTGAGTGATGTGACAACGGCCCGGTTTTACAAATTGAGGAAAAGTCCGATATTATCGCTCAATATGCAACCACGAGTCGATGAGAGAGAGAGAGAGAGAGAGAGAGAGAGAGAGAGAGAGAGAGAGAGGAGAGAGAGAGAGAGAGAGAGAGAGAGAGAGAGGGGAGAGAAAGGGGGGTCAGGAGATATAGTGGGATATGAATATAGAGATAAAGGGCAGGTAGAAAAAGAAAGAAAATAGAGATAGTGATAGGGGAGAGACATAGAGATAAAAGATAGAAAAAAGAGAGAAACAAAAGAAACAGAAGGCAGACAGAGGGAGAGGGAGAGGTAGAATATCAGTCTCCTCAAACAGACA
>NC_091572.1:7491798-7504298 GCF_042767895.1 Penaeus vannamei
GGAGAGGGAGGAAAGGGCCGAATCACCGAACCCGATTCGGATATCCGTTTCGGGAAGCGATCGCCGTCGGTTCCGGAGTGTCGAGGCCGCCCCCCCGTCGGGCAACTCACCGGTCGCGTCGGGAGTCGGCCGTTACGCGACGAGCCCCCCCCCCCCTCACCCCACCCCCCAAGTCACAGACAATTTGCAGGGAAAATGTCAAAAAAGGGGGGAAAAAAGGAAGGAAAATACACCGGGTGTTTTCCGCGCTGACGCCCGATAGGTTCCGATCGGCGAGTCGTGCGTTCATGCTTCGGTTGCATGACGGGTTGCGAAAGGCCAAAGTTTACCGGAAAGTGGACTCAAGGGCTCAACATGCACCGCATTGTTGCAATTAAAAGTTTAAGAGCAGACGAAGCCCGGTCTTCTCTCTCTCTCTCTCTCTCTCTCTCTCTCTCTCTCTCTCTCTCTCTCTCTCTCTCTCTCTCTCTCTCTCCCTCTCTCTCTCTCTCTCTCTCTCTCTCTCTCTCTCTCTCTCCGCCTCGCTCTGTATTGCATATTGTTTTCTTTTCTCTCTCGTTCTTCTTTTATTATGGTTTTGGTATTGCGTCATTCGGGCGTGAGTCAGCGGCGAGGGTCCCAGACTGGCCGGTCTTTATCGTGTCTCCGCCGGACGACTTGTTCACCGCGAGCTGCTGGCTTTCCGGCGGGTTTTTCGCTCCTGTTTATTTTGGGCTTTCCTGGGAGGGGCTTTTTGTCGGGCTGGCATTGGCAGGTGGATAGGCTTTTCACACGCACACACACGCACACGCACACATATTAGCACGCGCACACGCACACATCTATGGTGTATATATATGCATGGTGATATTCCTACTCCTTCTTCTTCTACGTCTACTCCTTCTACTTCTCCTTCTCCTTCGCTACTCCTACTTCTCCTTCTCCTTCTTCTCCGTCTTCTCCTTCTTCTCCGTCTACTCCTTCTACTTCTACTGCTACTACTCCGATAGGATTAACTATCAACGCCAGCCCTAGCGTCCCTTCCGCCGCCTCCGAAGGGCGCGCTAGCATCCGTGCCTCGCCCTCCGTCGGCCGCTGCGACGTCGGGTGCGAGTCTTGCAGCGTCATCCCGCCATCCCTGCCTGTTCGGCGCTCTCATCCTCCTCATTATCCAGGCGCGGTCGTTGTCTCTTTTTCTGTGTCCGTCTGTCTGTTTTTTTTGTTTTTTGTTTTTTTGTTTTTTTTTTGGTCTGTTTGTTTCTCTGATTTTTCTTTCTTTCTTTCTTTCTTTCTTTCTTTCTTTCTTTCTTTCTTTCTTTCTTTCTTTCTGTCTGTTTCTCTCTCTGTTTCTCTCTCTCTCTCTCTCTCTCTCTCTCTCTCTCTCTCTCTCTCTCTCTCTCTCTCTCTCTCTCTCTCTCTCTCTCTCTCTCTCTCTCTCTCTCTCTCTCTCCGGATGGTGTTCAAAAATAGTCTTCATGGATGGTGTTCAGGAATATTCAGTGATGGTGTTCAGGAATAGTGTTCAGTGATGGTGTTCAGGGATAGCGTCAAAGAATGGAGGTGCTCGTGTCAGGTGGCCGCGTGACCGTTCCCGCGCGTCGCTCCCTCCTGTCCGCGGCGTGTCGGAAGCCCGCGCGCCTCTCCCCGATAACGCAACGATCGGGCCGCGGGTGTCGCTTCTCCCCGACGCCGCCGCACTCCGTCTCCCGCGGGTCTTCCCCGATCCGGCCTCCGCGAAGGGCCTCCCCGACGAAGAGCGGTCGGCTCCCGGGCGGCCGAACGCTGGGCGTGCTGCGGTCCGTGAGCGCCGGAGCCCGTCGTCTCGCCGTTTTTCTTGCGCTTTATTCTTTATTGCTCTCTTATCTCTCCCATCGGGCTGCGATTATATGGTAATGAAGGCGAGGCGGGGGAAAGTGAGAAGCGGGTGGGGGGAGAGGGGGGAGGTGGGGGGTTAAGTGTACCACCTGCTACTCTCACCTCAAACTACAAAGCACCTCTCGGGGCGGCCTCCCTCTCCCCCCCTCCCCTCCCCTCACCACCTGCTAGGTGTATCCCAGTAATTTATTTTTTTCTTTTCGGTCGTCCCTAATTTTTCTTAGAAATCGCGGTGATTAATATGTAGGAGATTAATTTAGGAATTAATGGTGGGGAAAAGGAGATTATTTTAATGGTAATTTTAATTTTCTAGACCTATTTATAAACGTTCCGGTGTAATTGTTTTTTATTTTATTTTTGGGGGGACAAGGCACTTCGAAATAGGCCTTAAAACGCGCATTTTCCGTTCCTCTTTTCCAATTCTCAGGCAGGATAAAAAAATCTCTCTTTCTCTCTCTCTCTGTGCATTGTTATTCATTCATCATTTTTTTCCATTTCCCGCTCTCGGAATTATGGAAATGAGCCGGGACCGAAATAAACAGTAAGAGATGAGAGTAAGATAAGAAAAAGAGGGGGAGTTGAGAGGGGGGAGGGGGAGGGGGTTGGGGGGTTATCTGAGTCATCTGAATGGGGGAGTGGATGAAGGGGGGGAGGGGGAGGGGGAGAGGGGGAGGCGGGATTGGGGCCAAAGGTGAGTGTTTTCCGCTTTCTTGATTTAAACCGCCCGCGATGACGCCCACGCGAGGAGACGATGGCTATATCTGGTTCCTCTCACACGCGTCCAGCCCATCCGCCCACGAACGAGATTTACATATGTACGGGGTAACGCACGCACGCCCACTTACGCTTAATCACGGACGCATACACACACACACACACACAGAGAGAGAGAGAGAGAGAGAGAGAGAGAGAGAGAGAGAGAGAGAGAGAGAGAGAGAGAGAGAGAGAGAGAGAGAGAGAGAGAGAGAGAGAGAAGAGAGAGAAAAGAGAGAGAGAGAGAGAGAGAGAGAGAGAGAGAGAGAGAGAGAGAGAGAGACACTTTTGTAACTTTCCTCCACCCACTTTCCCCCCTCCATTGCCCCCCACCCCCACCCCCATACCCCACCGCCAACAAACACGGACGCCTCACGCACACACGCCCTCTGCCCCGCGCCCATCCCGAGCCGCCCACCCTGCCAGCGATTGACCGTTTGATAAAACTGCTTACAGGTGGGGCGGGCGAGAGTGTGTTGGGGGAGGGGAGGGGTGGGGTGGGGGAGAGGAGTGACGGAGTAGTGAAGGGAGGGAGAAAGGTGGGGGTGAGAGAGGGAGGGAAAGAAGGGGGAAAAGTGAGGGTGAGGGAGGGAGGGAAGGAGGGAGAAAGGTTGGGGTGAGAGAGGGAGGGAAAGAAGGGAGGAAGGTGGGGATGAAGGAGGGAGGGAAATAAGGGAGAAAGGAGGGAGTGAGGAAGAGAGGTGAGGGCAAGGAGCGGGGGTGAGGGAGGGAAAGAAGGAGAAAGATGAGGGTGAGAAAGAGAGAAGAGGGATTGAATCGGAGTAAGGGAGAGAGAAAAGGAAAGAGAAAAGTAGGGGCACAAGAAAGAGGGAGAGACACCGAAGGAGAAACAAAGAGAAGGAAGCAGGAGAAGAGGCGGTATAGTAGATGGAGGTGAAAGGGAGAAGAGAGGGAACTTACATATGAAAAAAGGAAGGAGAAAGAGCATAAACAGTGAAGGATAACGAACAGAGGGACAGCCAGGGAGACGATAAGAGGCTTCAGGGGGGAGAGGGAAGGGTTGAGGGTCACGTTGGGTCCTGTATTTTCCTACGAGGTCACGAGACGAGGTCAGAGCGCTGAGGAAAGGTCATCCTAGTTTCTCGGACTGAAATATTATATTTTGTGATCTGGTACGTTATTATTATTATTATTATTATTATTATTGTTGTTGTTGTTGTTATTGTTATTATTATTATTATTGTTATTGTTATTATTTTTATTGCTATCGTTATTATTATTGTTATTATAATTATTGTTAATATTATTATTATTATTATTATTATTATTATTATTATTATTATTATTATTATTATTATCATTATTATTATTATTTTGTCCCCATCCCCTTCTAGTAATGTGTCAGTGATTCTATTCAAAGTAATTTCTTCACCTTGTTTTATTACAGCTCTTATAAGGTCATTATAGGCCTTGTCAGTAATGCCGCGAACAAGAGAATGATACTAATAATAGCAATAGAATAATGATAATGATAATGATAAAAATAAGCCCCTTACCTTCTCAACGTGATTGTGGGAGCCGATCCAAGATCAATCATTTATCAGACTGAGAAATTTCCCCATCCGCTGAACAGTTGTGTCGGCGAAAATGTCGAAATGTATATATATATATATATATATATATATATATATATATATATATATATATATATATATATATATATATATATAAAGTTGATTGTTATTTTGCGGTTTTATGATTTTTGTTGATTGTTCACTTCCACGGGGTTACAGCGCACGGATTGCTGCGTGGTGGATTCGATGCCTCGCCCGCCGATAACGATCTTTTGAGTTCAGGTGTTCGTGTTTTGTTGCCAGTGTAGGGTAAGGACTGCCTATCACCCCCCTCCTCCCCTCCTCTCCCTCTCACTCCCCTCCTCCACTCCTCCCTCCATTCCTTTCCTCTTAATGCCGATATGGAATTGGCAACATTTTCAGCCAATATAACGAAATCGGGAGTATTTGGAATTCATTAATTCGACAAGATATGAACGCGATTTTTTTTTTTGTCGATACCGCGCGCAGACACACGCAAGCCGCAGCGAACCCGCACGCGCTTATATAGGCCTATACCTATTTTGGACGCTATTTTGGACCCATGTTGCGACGTGGCGGAGAGGGACACGCGTCCTATAAAACAACAGCAACGAATGAACACAAAAGATCCTTATCAAATCTTATTTTACGATTTTTTATTCCTTTCCGAGCCGTATGATTACACAATACGTTTTTTTTTCGGGGAATCAAACCATTTTGCCATTTTTATCATTATCTCTCAAACACTCGCGCACGCACGCACGCACACACACTTGTTTTGATATAAATACGATATTCACACACACACACACCTCATTTATTTATTAATTTATATACTTATTTGTATATTCATTTTTTCTTAACCTGTCTTCGTCTGCTGTGTGGTATCGCGTGGGTAGATTAGCCTACGCCTACAACGGTAGATTTCTGCGGGAGATTAGGCCTACATGGGTAGATTTTCCCCGTAGATATCTTGGGTAAATTAGTGGAGTCCGCGGTGGTAGACTGGTAGCCTGGTGACTGCTCTGTGTCTGTCTGTTGTCTACGGGGAACGTGGATAGACTTTATTTTGGGGGCCTTATTTTAGGGGATAGGAGATTGTTATTATTTTTGTTGGAAATTATTTACGTGATTATGTTGTTGTTGTTGTTGTTTTGTTATTATTATTATTATTATTATTATTATTATTATTAGTAGTAGTAGTAGTAGTAGTAGTAGTAGTAGTACTAGCAGTGTAATTGGTATTAGTGGAATGTTTACTATTTTCATTACTGTTATTATTATTATTATTATTATTATTATTATTATTATTATTATTATTATTATCATTATTAAAATTATTATTATTATTATTAAAATTATGATGATGATGATGATTATTATTAAAATTATTATTTTTATTAAAAATATTTTTTATTACTGTTACTACTACTACTACTATTATCATTCTATTTTTTTTGTTATTGTTGTTGTTATTATTATCATTGGTGTTGTTGATTTTGTACTATTTCTGGTTAATGATAATTTATCATTATGCTTTTATTTACCGTTTTTATGATTTCCTAATTTTCTATTATTAATCGTAAACTTAATGTATCATTGAAGTATTCTAATTG
This sequence comes from Penaeus vannamei, assembly GCF_042767895.1. Classification (NCBI taxonomy): domain Eukaryota; kingdom Metazoa; phylum Arthropoda; class Malacostraca; order Decapoda; family Penaeidae; genus Penaeus; species Penaeus vannamei. Next base: position 7,497,578 of record NC_091572.1, read on the forward strand.
TTTTGTTATTAATACCAGCCAATTACACATCTCTGATTGAGAAATCACTGTTTTTGTAATATTTTAATCATAATGTGATGACAGTGACGATGGTGGTAATAATGATAATCATGGTAATAAGGAAGTGATAATAATGATGATAATAATCATGATAAAAATAATAACAATAACAATACTTGTAATAGTAACTATTACAATAGTGATTATAAATGTATTATTGGCAATGGAAATATCTCCAAGGAATCGGAATAATAAAAAGGAACACGAAAGGAACAAGGCATGCACACAAAGAGAAAGAAAAAAAAAACGTTAGCGGACTCCATTATTCATGTTATTCTTCCCGCGCCGCCGATCATATGGCGTCCCGACCGATCTTATCCGAACGGAAGGAGAATATGGCCTATTGGCGGAGAAGAGCGGCGATAAAATAGCGTCTGTTGAGCGAATAGCGCTTACGTCATCGGCACAGTACGGAGGTCGGCGGCGTTGTAAAAGTTTTAATGAAGGAGAGTAGCGCGCGGACGGTCGGAAGGAAGGGAGCGAAAGAGCGCTTTGTTGCTGAAGTGTAGCGTTCGCGCGGGATATTGGTCGGTGGCGGCGGTAGTTGTAACGAGCGGGACGGTAGGTAGATAGCGGTGCGTCTCGATGTAGTGAAAGAGCAATTTGTCGCTAAGGAGTTGCGGTGAGACAGGGTGAAGGTAGACATGTAGCGGTGGTCTCTGCTTAGCGAAAGAGCGCTCAGTCGCTAAGTAGGGATGGGGAGACGGTGTTATTTGTTATATTCGAGCGAAAGAACGCTTTCTTGATAAATGCAGAGGACGAGTTTGCTTTTTTATTTTTGCGCGGAGTGCGTTCGAGAAGGAGTGACGTTTCTCGATTCGGCAACGTGTAAGTAGCGATGTCATGCTAGGTTTAGCGGGGATGATGGTCGTGTAGCGGTTTATCCAGAGCGGTCAGGTAGACGCGAGGGTGATTATGGTGTAGGGGTGGGGGGCGGAGGGTGAAGGGTGAGGAGCGTGGTGTCGTCTAAAAGGTGCGGGCTGGAGGAAGAAGGGAAAAGGAGGAAAGAAAGCGAGGGAAGGAAGACGGAGAGCATAATGTTGATGATGGAGTAAGTACGCCGCTCGCGATTCGATTTTGTTTTTCCTTGGACGAGCGACCTAACTCTCTCTGCGTTTATCCCCTCGGAAAATGTCATCACAGCCGCAGGGGAATCGAAACCGTTGTGCACGAACGCTGTATATGTTTTAAAGGCTTTTTTGACGAGGATACGTAAGCGTAAAATGTGCGAGCGAGTGCGGCGGCCGGAATGAGAGCGAGATCACGGTGGGCGGCGGCGCGGAAAGGCTAGCGAGAGTATGAATCACTCGTCGCCGTTCGCTTGTATTTTTTTCTTATCCAAGGGCGTCGCGCATTTGATCGTAGCCGGAGACGGAGGAACGAAGGGCGCGAGGTGGCAGGAGGCGGCGGCGGGCGGAGGCGACGACGGGTAGCGGCAGAGTCGGAGCGGGTAGCGGTGGTCGGGTCCGTGTTGCCGCCGCTCGTGTACCAGTCAAGGATGCCGGTGACGCAACCCTGCACCGCTCTGGCTTGGCTAATGGATAAACACTTGCGCTGGTCTCTCTCTCTCTCTCTCTCTCTCTCTCTCTCTCTCTCTCTCTCTCTCTCTCTCTCTCTCTCTCTCTCTCTCTCCCTCTCTCTCTCTCTCTCTCTCTCTCTCTCTGTCTCTCCCCCCCTCCCTTCCTTTCCTGTTCTTCTTCTCTCCCTCTCTCCCCATGGCTGTTTAGCTCCCCCACCTGGCTTAACTGCATCGTATTATGCGTCACTAGTTTAGGTGGGTGGGTTAATGAAGGGGCGGGGTGGGCTAGGGGGGGCGGAGGGGGGTTAAGGGTGAGGGAATTGATTCGGGAATATTGGACGGTTATGTCGGGTGTGGTAACAGTTGATTGGCCAAACGTTCGCCCTCGCCAGACTGAACGGCGGGTGCTACATGCGGCGGGGCGGGCGGCCGGAGAACAGCACATATTGCACGAGACGCGGGCGGCGACGGCGGCGGCGGCGGCGGAGGCGGCGGCGACGGCGACGGCGGTGGTGTAAGACTGGGAAGCAATGTGCGCATAGTTCGAATTCCGTCGAAATCACGAATTCTTTTGTCATTCTGTGCGCGCGTAACCTTCAGGCAAGATCGATTCGGAGCTTGCTTTCTGGCTGGCAAAAGTTCAGAGACGAGACAACTCAACCGAATCCGAACCTGTGTCAGGGCTCCCCCTTTCTCCCCGCCCTCCCCTGTGCCCACCCCCCTCCCCATCCCCCCGCAGTCACGCTAATGTCAGTTATGAGCGGCCGGCCAACCTGGCGACGCCGGCCCGGCCTGGAGCGGTCTCCCGCGAGCGCCAACGAGGGCAGAAAAGCCTCGGGATTCCGCACATTCCGACTTCCGCCAAGTGGATGCAATAAAACATGCTTATGGACGCCAAGCAAACACTGCAGGCGGGGAGGGGAGGGAGGAGGGGGGGATAATGGCGTAGGAAGGAAGGGAAGAACACGCGCTCGCTGGCTTGCTTGCGTCGCAGGTTAGAGTCCAGCGCCCTCCTTCGATCCAGGAGGAGGGGCAGGAGGGGGTTGGGGGCAGTTGCAGCCGTAAGTACTGCACGATTTGCAAAAGAGCGGCGGCGGCGGCGGCGTCCGACGAGGCCGGCATTCCTTGCGTGGCGCGACAGGTTGTCATGGGAACCGTTCGGCGATTTCGGGATTTAAAGGGCCTCCTCCGGCTCCTCCAACGACGCCGTGGGGATCGCCGATCGCTTTTTTCCCATGTCATTCATAGGGAGAAGCGAGTGATATGTTGTGCTGTTAACCTCTCGTTAAGTCGTCCGTCGCGCTGGCCGATGCGCTTTTGTTTGTGTTGTGTTGATGCGGCGAAGGCGGTAAACGTGACGATTATCACGGTTGTCGCCTGATTATTTCGTGTTGTATGTGTTCGTTCTTCTTATTATTTTTTAAGTATGTGCTTATAGAAGATCGCCGTCCAGCTATGAATACATCTGCTCATTTTATTTATAGCCAGCATGTGCATACTTTATGCGGTGGTTCGTGCATGTCCGATGGACAGCGTGGGTCCGATATGTGAAAGAAATGCGTCAATAAATTACATAGGAAGATGATATCACCGTCGTAGGGAATATGACACGGACGTTTTTATTTATTCACTTTCCTCTTCCTCTGTGCTTTTAAAACCAACTTGGCGAGAGCTTTTTAAAACGTCCTCCCTCGCCGGCGGAGTTGGCGGGCAGGAGGACAAAAGGCGGGAGGCGGCGGCCGTTACAGGGCGCAGGGCGGGCAGGCGAGCGGGCAAACGGGCGAGGGGCCGGGCGCCGTTTAAATGGGGACTCGCGCAACGTTCGTTCCTCCGGCCCCCGCTACTGGGAACATCTTGCCCGGTGTCGCTGCTGGGGAACGCATTGCCCACTATCGGTACGTGGGGCACCTCGTTCGGTCTCGCCGTCGGGAACGCCTTGCCCAGCCTCGCTCAGGAGGGCGTCTTGCCCGGTCTCGAGGCTAGGATCGCCCGGCGGGGACCCTTGCCCCGTTCTCGACACAGGGGCCACCTTGCCTGCTCTTGCTTCCAAGAACACCTTGCCCCGGTCTCGCCGCGGGGATCACCTTGCTCCGGCCTTCTCGCCAGAGGCTCCGCTTGCCCCACGCTCGCCGCGGATAGCGTTGGAGCGGGTATCGGGTTAGATCGGGCGGAGGGAGTCGGTCCCACGTGCGGCCGAGTGCATGCCCGCGCGGAGGGGGCTTCGGGGAAGGTCTTGGAAGGAAAAAGAGAAGGAGGAGGCGCGGTGGGGGTAAGAAAGCACGGGTTCAGAAAAGAGGAAAAGGAGAATAGGGAGGAGGTTGAAGGGGGGGGGGGAGGGGAGGGTAAGAGGAAGAAGGGAGGAGGCAGCGGTGCGTTCTTCTATCCTCGGGAGGTCGGGAGGAGCGGCGTTATGAAAACCTGAATAGCTTCGACAGGTAATATTGGCAACCGTTTTACCGTGGGACCAGTGGCGGCGACCAGGGAGCTACCGGGACCCCCCTCCCCCCTCTATGCCGTAAGACCCCCCTCCCCCTCCTCTTTCCTCCCTTAGACCCCTCCCCTTCCTCCCCCCCTCTTCCTCCCCCTCTCCCTTTGGCCCAACACCTCCCATCGTCGAGGGTGGCCTCATGATGGCGATATTAATGCCTGTTCCTTTTCCTTCCTCATCTCAGAGGGAAAACGAGAGGAAAATGAGGGAAGAGGGAGAAAGGGAGGGCGGGGGGGAGGGGGATACAATGCGCCAGTGGATGCGGGAGATCGGGATTACAGGTTTGCGGAGATGCGGAGGGATTTCAATAGGGCGGGTAGGGGGGGGGGCGGCGGCGAGGAGGTGGTGGTGGGCGGAGAGTTCTTAGTGATGATTATGATGATGATAATGAGAGTATACTACTACTACTACTCCGTCTTCTACTATTACTAATACTAGTGCTACTACCAGTAATAATTATGATGTTAATAACATTGTCAATAATGATATTTACACTATTCGTTATAATGATGATGATTATTATAATCACTATTTATTATCATCATCATCATCATCATCATTTTCATTAACTATCATTACTATATCCACACACGGTGTCAGAGATCCGCATTGTTTACCTTTTAACGATACTCACTTCTACGGTATAATGACAGCGATAATGAAACGAATATCCCGGAGAGCAGACGGCACCCTGGCATTCTATATTTTATTAGCCGTCGCATTAATATTTATGAGAGTAGGCCTATGTTGATATAATTACTACAGAAGCTTCTCATAAAACTCGCTCTGTCCGTTACTTATATTACGGATAAAGCTTTCGTTTTTTTTTAATGACGATAATATTGCTAAACTTGATTAACAGATATGTTGCAAGTGGCGTGGACATTTTTTTCCTGTTGTGGAAGTTGTGTGCTATTATTATTATTATTATTATTATTGTTGTTGTTATTATTATTATTATTATTATTATTATTATTATTATTATTATTATTATTATTATTATTATTATTATTATTATTATTATTATTATTATTATTATTGGTGTTGCTGTTTTGTTGTTATTATTACTATTATTATTATTCCTATTATTGATGCTACTGATATTTTTTTTTATTATTGTTATTGTTATTACTGTTATAATTTTCTATATTATTATTAGCATCAACAGTATCATTATTATTATTATTATTATTATTATTATTATTATTATTATTATTATTTTGTTGATGTTGTTGATATTATGGTCAGTATTATTTTACTGTAGCTGTTATCGTTGCCATTGTTATTATTGATACAATTTTATTATAATGATAAAGATATGGACAATAATAATAATGGTGATTATTATTACTGTAGCTCTAATATTATTAATAATAATAATTATTATTATTATTGTTATTATTATTATTATTATTATTTTTATTATTATTATTATTATTATTATTATTATTATTATTATTATTATTATTATTATTATTATTATTATTATTATTATTATTATTATTAATGTTATTGTTTTTGATGTTATCTTTAATATTATTGGTATTATTGTATGGAGTTATTTATTCTCATTCTTTCCTTGTTTCAAAATTTGTGGCAATAAGCACTGTTCATTTATTGTTACTGATGTTCTAATTTTTGTTGTTAAGAACGTTAGCGTTTGAATTGCTACTGTATTAATTATTCGTATTATTTGTTGTCATGATTTCATTACTGTGTTGTTGCTGTTATCGTTATTTTTATTATATTAGTATTGATAATTATAATTTTTATTTTTGTTGTTGTTATTATTATTATTATTATTATTATTATTGTTATTATTATTGTTATTATTGTTATTATTATTATTATTGCTATTGTTATTGTTATCGTTACTGGTATATTTATTGTTATTATTGTTGTTGTTGATATTATTATTATTATTATTATTATTATTATTATTATTATTACTATTATTATTAGAATTATTAATTGCCTCTGCTGCTACCACTATCAACATTATTTTTATATTGTGGTTATAGGTATTATTATTTTTTATTATTATTATTGTTCTCTCTGTGGTTTGGCTTTTTCTGCACTTTTTTCATAAGTATCATATCATCCTCTTTTAATTTCTTTCTCGCTGTCCATTTACTAAAATCGTTAAGCCGAAACTCCTCCCTTTCCGTTCAGCACTTTGATCCTTACCTGCTCATTGCACGGCGTTGCATGCTTTCGAGCGCCACGACACGAACAAAGAACAAATATCATTGGTCTCGGAGTACCAGAAATGTTGCATATGTATAAGGCGCGCTTGCAAGGATCCCCCGTGAAGATGTCGGTGCGTTCCTGCAAGGCGCGGGGGTTGCAGCGGACGCCGTTGCAGGTTGCAGGGGGGCGAGGGGCGTGGGGCGTGGGGCGAGGAGCGTGGGGGAGGTGCAGTCGTGTACTTTTAGGGTTGCGAGAGACGGCGAGCGGAAGGAGGCGAATGGGCGGTGATTTGCAATTGCAGCGAGGAGCGGCGGCGGCGGCGGCGGCGGCGGAGGTGGCGCTGTGTCGGGCGTCGGCCATCCGCGGTCGGGCGGGCGGCGGGGCGGGCGCGGGGGGGCCGCCGGGCATCTGATTTATGGGGCGGGGGCGCGCGCGTGGAATATGTATTTGTATTTGTGTATATT